>NC_057814.1:413001288-413109158 GCF_018294505.1 Triticum aestivum | reverse complement strand
TAGAGCCGTAAGGCTGTCTGGGTTCCGGCAGGAACTAGTTCTGGACGGCGAAGCCCTGCCGGATAGATGACACCGTATGTGTGCAACTCTGTAGAGAGATCGTAGTTTCGGTCTTAGTTCGTGAGTGCCTCCCGAAGGGCTGTCCGTGTGACCGTCCGAGTTTCGAAGGTCCTCCCGAAGGGCTGTCCGAGTGACCGTTCGAGTTTCGAAGGTCCTCCCGAAGGGCTGTCCGCGACACCGTCCGGGGGGCTGTTCGACCGCCTCCCGGAGGGCTGTCTGAGGAGCAGATGAGGGTATACATCCTCGCGGTTGGGAGGTTGTAAATCCTAGCTGCGGGGATCTGCACCGCCGATCGTCATCGACTCTACTTCCCGCTGCGCTACGAGTCGGTAACGAAAAAGATCAAACCATGTATGCAGTCTCCATAGTGGTCCTGGGCTGGTGCGTAGGTCGGAAATTTTTTGTTTTCTGCTGCGTTCCCTACACCTACTACTCCCACCGCTAGCCAGGCCCTGCGGCGACGGCAGCCTCACACCGCAGTCGAATCAGTGAACCCTCGTACTCCTCTCCGCGTGGGCATCCACTGCCGCGTCTTCCCCGGCTCCGCGTCGTCCCCTTCCTAGGCCTCGCCGCCGTCCACCGCCTTGGTGCTCTCGGCGCGGCGTGGTCAATGTGGTCAACAACCGACTTCCATCGGAAGAGTACTATACGTGGAGAGGCTGACAGCTGGGTCCACGGCCACAGCCCAGTTTTTTTGTGATTTGCCAAGTAAGTCGCTTTGTCAGGCCTATTGAGCTGCAAATCTTTCAAGACGAGAAGTGCTTTCATTCGGCTGGCCGAGAAAATGGCCTATCAGTAATGAGAAATGGGTTGTACATTTTTAAAACACATCAAACCGGCAATTAGTTCCAAATTTCTTTTTTCATTTCGAGATTTTAAATTGCATTGATTTTTATGCGTGGACAATTTGTTGGATTTTATATTGATATATATTTATTTTTAAAATCCGTTTGAACGTGACTCGAAATTTTAGGATTAAAAACAGTTCGGACCGCACCGAAATATGCAAAATTTCGTATAATTTTTTAACCGTGGCCACAATATGGGCTGTAATGTTAACAAAAAGAATATGAGCTCCAAAAAAACCTTAAGAATTAGCAAATGGGCTGTAAATTATTAGAAATAATTGCAGATGGGTTGTATGATGTTTTCCACAGATTTGAGGCTTTCCTAAAAAAAGGTTGATGCACAAGCAGTGACTGTTGGATGTCCATTCAACGGCCGTCGTGCTTATTCAATCTCTGCTCTTCCTGCTCCAGCCGCTCAAACAAGCGCCGGCGGGATTGCCTGCTCTCTCCTACCCGCAGCTGGCTGTGCTACCGCGCAGGCCTCACCGCCCCACCGTACTCCCATCGCTGGCCTAGCCATCCCTCTACTCACCCACACCTGTTGTTATTCTCCGGCGACGGCAGACAAACCAGTAAACCCTCGTACAGTCGTACTCCCCTCCGTGTGGGAAACAACTGCCGAGTTTTCCCTGGCTCCGTGTCGTTCCCTTCCTAGGCCTCGCCGTCGTCACCGCCCTGGTGCTCTCGGCACGGCCTGATCAACGTGGTCAACGACCGACATGCATCAGAAGTGGACTGTACGTGGAGAGGCTGACAGCTGGGTCCACGGCCGCACACAAGGAAATGCCTCCTTATTACGCGCAAAATAATGATTCCTCCACCTGACATCTGGGACCCACAGAAAGGGCCTCTGTATTTCACGAAAAAAACCTTACCGCCGCTAACAGCTCGGACCCACCAGCTATATCTTCGCACGCAAGAAAGTGCCTCCTTATTACGCACAAAAAAAATGAATACTCCCCCTACTAGCTGGGACCCAGTATAGTGGGAGGTTGACTTGTGGGCCTACTAAGTTGACGGGGACGGAGGGCTTTGTCAACTTAGTCAATATGCACGATTATAGCTCCAGTGACCGTATGATGTCCATCCAACGGCCGTAGTGCTTCTTCGACCTCTGGTCTTCTTGCTCCGCCGCCCAAAGCAGCGCCGGTCGTGCCGCATGCTCCTGCCTCCCGTGGTCGGCTGTGGTGTCGCGGAGGCCTCACCGCCCCCTACTATTCCCACCGCTGGCCAGGCCCTGCGGCGACGGCAGCCTCACACCGCAGCCGAACCAGTGAACCCTCGTACCCCTCTCCGCGCGGGCTTCCACTTCCGCGTCTTCCCCGGCTCCGCGTCGTCCCCTTCCTAGGCCTCGCCGTCGTCCACCGCCCTGGTGCTCTCGGCGCGGCGTGGTCAACGTGGTGAAGGAACGGCTTCCATCGGACGTGGACTGTACATGGAGAGGCTGACAGCTGGGTCCACGGCCGTAGCAAGGAAGTGCCTCCTTATTACGCGCAAAATAATTATTCCTCCACCTGACAGTGGGGACCCACCGAACAGGCCACCGTTTTTCGTGAAAAAAACGTTTCCCCCTGACTGCTAGGACCCACCAGCTACATCTTCGCACGCAAGGAAATGCGTCCGGGCAAAAAAAAAACGATTCGCCCCCCTGACTGCTGAGACCCACCAGCTACATCTTCGCACGCAAGGAAGTGCCTGACAGTCGGGACCCACCTGGTCGAAGCGTATGTAGCGTTGTCATTCTGGTCGCGAACGTGTATGTACATACTGGTCGATGTAGAGGCGCGCACGTGTCGTAGTAGAGGCGCGCATGTAGCATGTACACGTACGTACAGCGGCCAGTGTGCAAGAAAGAAAATACGGCCACGTACGTACATACGGGCAGGGTCTCGAACGCCTACTCGCGCATACGTACGGCCAGGGCTCGTGTACATGGCTATGTCGGAACGGAAAAACTGCGGCGTCGTCGTGTTCATGGGGAGGCAACGGAATGCGTCGTGTTCATCGGGAGGCAACGAAACGCATGGGAGCCAATCGGCTTGGACGGAACAGCCGATGGAAATGAGGCCTGGCGTACCGCAGAACGAAGGAAACGGCCTTGTGTTCAACCGGCCATGTTCGAAACGGGATCCTGTTCATCGGGAGGGGTCTGGCGTACCGCAAAACGGAGAAAACGGACATCCTACGGTCGAAACAGGGGTCATGTTGATCGGGAGGGGTGTGACGTACCGCAAAACGGAGGAAAAGGACTTGTGTTGGAGCTCTACGGTCGAAACGGGGGTCCTGTTCATCGGGAGGGGTGTGGCGTACCGCAAAACGGGACTCCACGGGATATTGTTCATCTCCACCGTCGACCCCCTCCAGCCTCCACGGGCTACTGTTCATCCACCATTGACCTCCTCCAGCCTCCACCTGCGACTGTTCATCCACGGGCTCCTGTTCATCCAGCCTCCACCGCGCACTACTCCACCGGCTACTGTTCATCCAGCCCTCTCCACGGGCTCCTGTTCATCCAGCCTTCCACCGTCTACTGTTCATCCAGCCCTCCACGGGGTGGTCCTGTTCATCCTGCCCTCCACGGGGTCCTGTTCATCCAAAGGCAACACCACGGGGTCCTGTCATCCACCCCCACCGGGAACTGTTCATCCAAACCCCCCAGCAACGCTCATTGTTCATCCAGAGGCGGCATCGATCGGCTTCAGTTAGCAGCAGTAGCGAAGGAATCGCTTGATCGGATTCAGTTAACAACCATCGATCGATCGCTCGGGTTCAATAACGCGTAGCCTGTAGTGCAATCGCTCGGGTTCAGTTAGAGCCCAACGCCTCGCACCCACGCGCGTGCATGTACGAGAGAAACGCGCATCGCTCAGCCCCGACCACCCACCGTAACCGGGAACACCCCGATATTTTCCTCGCCCTCGCTTCTACCATGGTTTTTTCCGTCATGGACGGCCCAAAGAATGTCATGCAGCTGCGTCTCCGGCCCGCCTAGGACGAGAAGCCCATTTTCTATCATGATTTTTTGTCATATAAGTAGGACCCCACCACATCTATAATGATACCGGATTTTGTCACAATTATCGTCATAGAAGTGTCATAAGTATGACAAAAAAAAAATTCGTTCGACCCAAAATGTCACGGATGTGTCTTTTTTTTAGTGCAAATAGATACACCAGGACCTAAAGCCCGCTCTGATACCAACTGTAACACCCCAAACGACACAACGCTTGGAATATTACCACATAACACCTTCAAAATGAAAACATGCCCTCAAAAGAATTTCAGTAGAGTTTCCTCTATTTCTAAGGACATCCACGACATGCAATTCATATAGTTATATATCGCAAAGAACTAGCACCGGTGTAAAGCACAAGGCTACAATACAATAACCAAGAACATCCTCGGTAACTCTAGGCGATAGCGTTAGTCTTAAGGGGAAATTAGCTAAGCCATACAGACCAAGAGAGTATCTCTCCAATTCAAGATGAACCACCACAGGTAGTAAAGTACAACTATACTAGGTTCTCAAAACACGGTCCTAAAGGACAATAGGTGTGAGTTCCGTGAAGTGAAAACGGTGAAGATGCTACTCCCAAGACTCCCATGCATGTCGTCCTCAGGATTTACCTAAAACAAATAAACAACAAGGATGAGTACAAAGACTCAGCAAGTACACAGATGAATAATAAGCATTACACATGTCAAGATACCAAATCTCTATTAAGCACCATACACTCATCAGCAATCAACACTTGTATTCATGCCCTACACGCCTACATGCTCATCTCATTTCATTGGGTATACCGGTATCGCTTGAGTGGACGCCCGTCGACATCCACTCACTCCAACGCGTGGAGGTTGCCTCCACAGTAGGTCACAACCCAACAATGGAGGTCTCAATGTGCCTACCCAAGGTAGGGAACTCTTTCTTTCACGATCATCATGAATGCAAATATGCAAATGCAAGCAAAGAACTTGAATCAACATGTCTTTGTCATCGTCATCTCCATCACAATAAACATCATAGACATGGACGAATATCAAGATACAAAAGAAGTGCAGAGGATATGCAACGTCATTATCCTGTCATGAACTTGCCTCAACCGCGGGGCACAACTTGTGGGTTAAAGGATCCTGAACCAGAAGTACCAACACCTGTAAACAGGCATATATCACAACCAATACAAAAACATGGACTTAACTTCTAAGCATATATAATTCAGCTTCGCTCCTACGCATAAGACCCCAGTGCATATCAATCAACATTGACGAAATCTGAGAATATATACTTGTTCCTCTACCCAAGTCCATACATTAAAATTCTGTCCAACATAGTACAACCCACCTTGATAACTTCATAGGATTTAATATACCAAACAAAATATAATAAATGATATGTGTTTAATCATCTACAGAACAGCATCTACAAATATCATGTTGTAACTTTATTTTAATTCCACATCTAACAGGTCCTAATCTCCCAAATGAAAATACTGTACGCAGAAAACTGTATTTCTGGACAGCAAACCAAATAGACGGCTGCTCTCAAACCGTACATCCAAACGAGACAAATAAGTACTCCACGGAAACCTTAGAACATGCTTTACAAATCATATGCAGAGCCCAACTCAAAATTCTAAGCATAACTATCCCGTTTTTCACCTAGAAGCTGGCTGTCCAGATCTGACAGTGCAGTTCTTGTGTAGTTTATGTGCAGTATTAACCGAACCAAGTTCAGTTTACAAGGAGAGATACCCAACGCTCCAGATTTTACTTGGAAGCAATCAACACCTCGCAACAATATAGATGGGCTATCATCCCCAATTGATTTGGTTAATCAAAGGAACTAACAAAGAGAAGGTCCAGCCTGGGTGTCAATACCAAATAGCTAAAAGCATGGAGATCACCAACGAATTTGCAAATTGGTTCAGGAATCCCTCTCCAAATCTCGAATCTAATTCTAAACTATCAACTGCTACCCAAATCCCTAATTATGACCTAGGAGGCACCATAGAAAAGGAGAACTGGGACGTACTGCTAGCGACACGACGCCCAGCAGCCACCACTGCTCGGCAACGACCACGGAGAGGAGATGCGTCGGGGAGAGCAGCAACCTCGCGGCTCACGGCGGCGGCAACCACCACCAGCAGCAGCGACGGCAGCAGCCTCTGTTGGGAAGACCAGAGGAAGGCTTTGGTGAGGGGTAACAGGGGAGAAACAGGATTTGGGCGCAGCGTACAGCGGCGCAAGGAGCGACCGATGGCTACGCCAAGTCTGACTGGGCCTTGAGCCCATATAGGATTTTCTTTCCTCTCGTTTTAGAAGGCTTAAAGAGCTAAAATCTGCTATTTAGTCAAAAGCACCACATAGGCCAACTGATATTCAGCCTACTACTGAGAGGTCCAAGGTTCAAATGCCAACACGCCTCTTCCATTTATTTCCCATAGTCTCTCTCTCTCACTCTCTCTCACTCTCATTTTCCTTTTCCTATTTTATATCATGGTCTACAAATATCGACTTTACCTTATTCATCTATATATTTAAGCATATAGGCACAATCAATTAGCAAAAGAAATCTGGGGCATTACATTATCACCCCCTTAAGCAGAATTCGACCTCGAATTCTTCACCATATTACTACTCAGAAAGCGGGCATAACTGATAACTAAGAAATGGAATGAAACCCATACACCACGTACCAGTCTCGAACAATTCCGGATACTTTTCCCGCATGCGCGACTCAAGCTCCCAAGTCGCCTCACGCTCGGATTGTTGCGACCAGAGAACCTTCACATACTTGAGCGTCGTATTCCTCAACACTCTCTCAGACTCTTCCAATATCCTCAAAGTGCGAACCTCAAAGGTGAGATCTTGCTCAATTGTAATTGGCTCCACAGTCAATTGTCGTTTGGGATCTCGGAAGTACTTACGTAGCATGGATACATGGAATACGTTATGCACACCTTTCATTGACTCGGGCAACTCAAGACGATAGGCTAGTTTCCCTACTCGTGCCACTATTAAGAAGGGTCCAATGTACCATGGGCTAAGCTTTCCTTTGATATTAAACCTGATAACACCCTTGGTTGGTGAGACTCTCAGAAGTACCTCTTCTCCTTCCTGAAACTCCACATTCCGCCTCGTGGGGTCGGCATAGCTCTTTTGCCTACTCTGGACTGCTAGCATATGGTGTCTAATTTCAGCTATTCTGTCTGTAGTTCGTTGAACCCAATCTGGTCCCAACACTGCCTTCTCGCCCACTGCATTCCAACATACTGGAGACCTACACTTTCTTCCATACAAGGCCTCATAAGGTGCCACCGAATGCTAGCTTGATAACTATTATTGTAAGCAAACTCCACAAGTGGTAGATGATCCTCCCAGCTCCCTTGCCACGATATGATACAACATCGCAACATATCTTCTAAAGTTTGGATGGTACGCTCTGACCAACCATCTGTTTGGGGATGAAATGCCGTGCTAATCCTCAACTGTGTACCCATTGCACTCTGCCAGCTCTCCCAGAACCTTGATACAAACTTGGCATCTCTGTCAGAAGTAATAGTTTTTGGAACTCCGTGCAATCTTACTATCTCACGCACATATATCGGTGCCAAGTCACTTGCCGAGTCTGTGGTACGGATAGGAATAAAATGAGCCACTTTGGTAAGTCCGTCCACCACCACCCAAATTGCATCCTTTCCCCTTCGGGTGCGAGGTAGGCCAACAACAAAATCCATGGCGACGTCATCCCATGGCCACTCTGGAACCTCTAAGGACTGCAACAAACCCGCGGGTCTCTTATGCTCAGCCTTCACGAGCTGACAGACCCCACAAGAAGCCACATACTTTGCCGCGTCAACTTTCATCCTTTTCCACCAATAAGTCTTCTTCAAGTCTTGATACATCTTTGTCTCTCCAGGATGAACTGTGTATGGGGTACGATGCTGATCACAGAAATATTAGACATAACGATGCTGATCTATTATATTTAGGTGAGCGTATCATGCACCATACACAATATTTTTCAACTGGGTTAGAAATTGGCATTTCTGTCATGCAAACTTCAGAGAATGATTGATCTGCTTATCCGTTGATGTTCTTGTGTAATTGTATCCTTATGAATATTTCCAGCCCATGGGAACATGGTAAATGATAAAGCCAAAAAATAGCCTTGATGGAAATAACTGACAGTGGTTCTGAAATTTTACTGTAGCGTCTTTCTAAACTCACAACACTGAACTTGGTATGTCTAGATAATATGCAAAAACTTTAGTTTGCAGAATGGCAGATTTCAGACTTTTGGTTAGGATGCTACATTAGATTATATGTAGAGACACCGGCTTATATTATACAGATTTCTTTTATTATTTATTGATGTTTATGTACTATAAATGTAAGTCATGGGCATCCCAAAGAAACTTGTTCTGATCATTGGCATTTTCATGGACCACCGACAGAAGAACATGTAACTGGAGGTTATGCAGTCTAATGTCGACAGCCATGAGATACAAGGCCAACCTGGCAAGCTTTATCTTCCTAAGGTGTGCTTGCAACTATTGAATCTGTTTATTTTTCTTCGTGTTTACACCTCTATTGCTTCAAGGATGGTGATTTGATCCTAACACAGCCTTGCTACAGCCATCCAGAGGTCCAGGGCGACTACATGCCCATCACTCGCGGCGGCGAGAAGCACATGCATACGGCAAGCTCCGTGTCGAGATGATTAACCAACACCTGTTGGGAGCCCGAATGAAGAAGGTTGTCAACGCGGAGAAAGAGGATAAGTGATGAGATGTTTATGGTAGCTAATGGATGATGTTATCTTAGTTTCTGGATTTTCGTTTTGGTTGACTCGGAAACCTTGTTTGATTTTTTAAGATAGCTTTTTAGAACTACAAATATTTGATACAATGTGTTTTAGTATAGACGTGCATTGCACGTGCAAGCTTACTAGTTCATCTATATATTTAAGCATATAGGCACAATCAATTAGCAAAAGAAATCTGGGGCATTACATCTAATTTCTTAGACCAATTCTTCCGGGACCTATTGACAGTCTTTTGCAAAATTAATTTTATTTCTCTATTGCTAAGTTCAAATTGACCACTAGATTGAGGATGATAGGGTGATGCAATTCTATGGTTAACATCATACTTGGCAAGTATTTTACGGAAAGCACCATGAATAAAGTGTGAACCACCATCAGTCATTAAATATCTAGGGACTCCAAACCTTGGGAAAATAACTTCCTTAAGCATTTTAATAGAGGTGTTGTGATCAGCACTACTAGTTGGAATAGCTTCTACCCACTTAGTAACATAATCAACAGCAACCAAAATATGTGTATACCCGTTAGAGGAAGGAAAGGTCCCATGTAATCAAAATCCCAAAACAAATGGTTCAACAGCAAGTGAATAATTCATGGCATTTCTTGACGCTTACCGATATTACCTATTCTTTGACATTCATCACAAGATAAGACAAACTTACGAGCATCCTTGAAAAGAGTAGGCCAATAAAATCCAGATTGCAATACCTTGTGAGCGGTTATGTCTCCCGCATGATGCCCTCCATAAGCTTTGGAGTGACATTTCCGTAGGATTTGTCCCTGTTCATGCTCAGGTACACAACTTCTAATAATACTATCTACTCCTTTATAAAGATGTGGGTCATCCCAGAAGTAATGTCTTAAATCATAGAAGAATTTTTTCTTTTGTTGGTATGTAAAGCTAGGTGGTAAATATTTAGCAACAATGTAATTAGCATAGTCAACATACCAAGGAGTGTTATGAGAAACATTTATTGCAGCTAACTGCTAATTAGGGAAACTATCATCAATAGGTAGTGGGTCATCAAGCACATTTTCAAGCCTAGACAAGTTATCAGCTACGGGATTCTCTGCTCCCTTTCTATCAATGATATGTAAATCAAATTCTTGTAGCAAGAGAACCCATCTAATAAGTCTAGGTTTAACATCTTTCTTTTCCATAAGATATTTAATAGCAGCATGGTCGGTGTGAACAACTACTTTTGAATAAATAATGTAAGATCTAAATTTATCACAAGCAAACACCACTGCTAGAAATTCTTTTTCAGTAGTAGCATAATTTCTTTCAGCACTGTCTAGAATTTTACTAGCATAATGAATAACATTTAGTTTCTTATCAACTCTTTGTCCTAGAACAGCACCAACAACATAATCACTAGCATCACACATAATTTCAAAAGGTAAGTTCCAGTCAGGTGGTTGAATAATAGGTGCAGAAATTAAGGCTTTCTTGAGTGTTTCAAAGTCTTCTAAACAATCATCATCAAAATGAAAGGGATATCCTTTTGCAAAAGATTTGTAAGAGGCCTAGAAATTTTAGAGAAGTCTTTGATAAATCTCCTATAGAAACCAACATGACCTAAGAAACTACGAATACCTTTGATATCTTTAGTACATGGCATTTTCTCAATTGCATCAACCTTAGCTTTGTCCACTTCAGTACCTCTTTCAGAAATTTTATGGCCCAAAACAATACATTCATTAACCATAAAGTGACACTTCTCCCAATTCAAGAGAAGATTTGTTTTCTTGCATCTCTGAAAAACTCGATCAAGATTGCTTAAACAATCATCAAAAGACTTCCCATAAACAGAAAAGTCATCCATGGAAACCTCAACAATCTTTTCACAAAAATCAGAGAATATAGCAGTCATACATCCTTGAAAGGTAGCAGGTGCATTGCATAAACCAAAAGGCATACGTCTATAAGCATAAGTTCCAAAGGGACAAGTGAAAGTGGTCTTTTCTTGATCAGGTTGAGAAACAGGTATGTGTGAAAAATTAGAATATCCATCAAGGAAGAAAAATGGTCTGTGCTTAGATAATCTCTCTAGCATTTGATCAATAAAAGGCAGAGGGTAATGATCTTTTCTAGTTGCTTTGTTTAATTTTCTAAAATTAATTACCATTCTATAGCCTGTAACAATTCTTTGTGGAATAAGTTCATTCTTATCATTAGGAACAATAATAATACCTCTTTTCTTAGGGACACAATGAATAGGACTTACCCATCTACTATCAGCTATAGGATAGATTATACCTGCTTCCAAAAGTTTTAATATTTCCGTTCTTACCACCTCCTTCATCTTCGGATTTAACCGGCGTTGGTGATCAACAACTGGTTTATCATCAGGTTCCATATTAATCTTGTGCTGGCATAGAGTGGGACTAATGCCCTTTAAATCATCAAGAGTATATCCAATGGCAGCTCGGTGCTTCCTTAGAACTTTCAATAATCTATCTTCTTCATGTTCTGAAAGGTTAGCACTAATAATAACAGGATATATCTTCTTCTAATCAAGATAAGCATATTTCAAAGTGTCTGGCAATTGTTTTAAATCAAACATAGGATCACCTGGACCTCCTAGAGTTTCAATAGGCAAATTGTGTTTAAGCAGAGGACATTGTTCAAAGAAAATCTTATCTATTTCATTTCTTTCATGCATATGTAAATCATTTTCATGGTCTAGCAGATATTGTTCTAGAGGATCAGTGGGAGGCATAGCAATAGAAGCAAGACCAATTATTTCATCCTTACTAGGCAATTCTTTTTTATGAGGTTTTCTACCAAACTTGGAAAAATTAAAACACATGAGACTCATCACCAAAGCTAACACCGACAGTTTGTTTCTCACAATCTATTTTAGCATTAACGGTGTTCAAGAAAGGTCTACCAAAGATAATGGGACAAAATTCATCTTGTGGGGAACCAAGAACAAGAAAATCAGTATGGTATTTTATTTTCCCACACAAGACTTCAACATCTCTAACAATCCCAATTGGTGATATAGTATCTCTATTAGCAAGATTAATAGTAACATCTATGTCTTCTATCTCTGCGGGTGCTATGTCATTCATAATTTCTTGATATAAGGTAAAAGGAATAGCACTCACGCTAGCACCTATGTCACATAAACCATGATAACAGTGATCTCCTATTTTGACTGAGACAATGGGCATGCCAACAACGGGTCTATGATTATTCGTTTTATCGGGTTTGGCAATTCTAGCAGCTTCCTCACAGAAGTAAATAACATGCCCATCTATATTTTCTTCCAGGAGATCTTTAACCATAGCGATACTAGGTTCTACTTTGATTTGTTCATCACGTTTAGGTGTTCTAATATAACTTTTGTTGACCACAGTTGAAACTTTAGCATGTTCCTTGATCCTAACAGGGAAAGGTGGTTTCTCAATATAAGCAGTAGGAACAACTGGATCAACATTATAAATAATAGTTTCCTCTTTAGCTAGTACCCGCTCTTTAATTTTTTCTTTAATAGGTGGGTGATATTTGAACCACTTCTCCTTAGGGAGATCAACATGAGTAGCAAAAGATTCAAAAAAGGAGGCTACTATCTCAGAGTCAAGTCCGTATTTAGTGCTAAACTTTTGAAAAGCATCAGTATTCATAAAAGATTTAACACAATCATACTTAAGCTTAATACCCGACTCTTTACCTTCATCGAGTTCCCAATCTTCAGAGTTGCATTTAATTCTTTCCAAAAGATCCCACCGGAGTTCAATAGTCTTCTTCATAAAAGAACCAGCACAAGAAGTATCAAGCATGGATCGATCATTATGAGAAAGCCAAGCATAAAAATTCTGGATAATAATTTCTCTTGAGAGCTCATGATTGGGGCATGAATATAACATTGACTTAAGCCTTCCCCAAACTAGAGCGATACTTTCTCCTTCACGAGGCCAAAAATTATATATGTAATTCCGCACGATGAACTAGATGCATAGGATATTTTTTTGGGTGAAACTCCAATTTCAATTGATTCCAATTCCAAGATCTAATATCATCGCATAGCCTATACCATGCCAATGATTTTCCTTTCAAAGATAAAGGGAAAACCTTCTTCTTAACTTCATCTCCGCGTAAACCTGCAAGCTTAAACAATCCACAAATTTCTTCCACATATATCAAGTGCTTATCAGGATGTTCGGATCCATCTCCTACATAAGGATTAGCTAACAGTTGTTCTATCATACCCGAAGGAATTTCATATTCAATATTTTCAGTAGGTGCAGTAGGTTGAGGGGTAACTAATTGCGGTTCCGGTCGAGGTGAAGATACCCCGAACAAACCCCTCAAAGGATTGTTTTCCATAGTGACAAGTGACAATAAATTTCATCACGTAGTAATAATTTTTCCTTATCGATTTCCACTTACCAAGAGCGCTTCACTCCCCGGCAACGGCGCCAGAAAATGGCCTTGATGACCCACAAGTATATGGGATCAATTGTAGCCTTTTCGATAAGTAAGAGTGTCGAACCCAACGAGGAGCAGAAGGAAATGACAAATGGTTTTCAGCAAGGTAATGTCTGCAAGTGCTAAAATTGTAAGTAACAGAGTAGTTTGATAGTAAGATAATTTGTAACGAGCAAGTAACGATAATAGTAACAAAAGTGCAGCAAGGTAGCTCAATCCTTTTGAGGCAAAGGACAGGACAAAACGGTCTCTTATAATAAGCAAAGCGTTCTTGAGGGTACACGGGAACTTCATCTAGTCACTTTCATCATGTTGGTTCGATTCGTGTTCGCTACTTTCATAATTTGATATGTGGGTGGACCGGTGCTTAGGTGCTGTTCTTACTTGAACAAACCTCCTACTTATGATTAACCCCCTCGCAAGCATCCGCAACTACGAGAAAAGTATTAAGAATAAATTCTAACCGTAGCATTAAACTTTTGGATCCAATCGGTCCCTTACGGAATAGCGCATAAACTAGGGTTTAAGCTTCTGTCACTCTCGCAACCCATTATCTAATTACTACTCCACAATGCATTCCCTTAGGCCCAAATATGGTGAAGTGTCATGTAGTCGACGTTCGCATGACACCACTAAGGGAATCACAACATACATACTATCAAAATATCGAACACATATCAAGTTCACATGATTACTTGCAACATGATTTCTCCCATGACCTCAAGAACAAAAGTAACTACTCACAAATGATAATCATGCTCAAGATCAGAGGGGTATTAAATAGCATATTGGATCTGAACATATAATCTTCCACCAAATAAACCATATAGTAATCAACTACAAGATGTAATCAACACTACTAGTCACCCACAAGCACCAATCTATAGTTCCGGTACAAAGTTTGAACACAAGAGATGAACTAGGGTTTGAGAGGAGATGGTGTTGTTGAAGATGTTGATGGAGATTGCCCTCCCCAAGATGGGAGAGTTGTTGGTGATGATGATGGCGATGATTTCCCCCTCATGGAGGGAAGTTCCTCCGGCGGAATCGCTCCGCCGGAGGGCAAAAGTGCTCCTACCCAAGTTCCGCCTCGAGACGGCGGCACTCAGTCCCGAAAGTCCTCTCCTTATTTTTCTAGGTCAAAATGACTTATATACAAGAAGATGGGCACCGAAGGTGGGCCGAGGGGAGCACAACCCACCAGGGCGCGCCTGGGCTCCCTTGCGCGCCCAGGTGGGTTGTGCCCACCTGGTGGGCCCCCTCTGGTACTTATTGGCTCCAATATTTTTTAAGTATTCCATAAAAATTCCCCGTGAAGTTTCAGCTTATTTGGAGTTGTGCAGAATAGGTGGCCTAACGTAGCTTTTCCAGGTCTAGATTTCCAGCAGCCGGAATTCTCCCTCTTTGTGTGTACCTTGCAAATTATGAGAGAAAAGGCATTAGAATTACTCCAAAAAGCATTACTATGCATAAAACATTATAAATAACAGTAGGTAAACATGATGCAAAATGGATGTTCATTCATTCGAGTGACCTGTATGCCGTTTATCGCACACATCTTGTTCTGAGTAATCGTTTGTGTTCTTCTGGCTCATCGCAAATAGTTCATATGGATCAACTGTATGCCACGATTCGCGCATGCAACTCTAATCTGAATCATGCTTGATGGACCAGCCATCACACATAGTTTATTTTATTGGTGACGGTTTTATTACCGTACCGTTTGTGATTTATGCATCACACATAGTTTGGTCGATTGGTCTCCTGTTCATGTGTCGTGTTAGGACATTTATGCAGTAGTGGAGGCAACCAAGAGGGGGACCGGAAGGGAGCCGCCGTTGGTGGGTGGCCGTCGCCACCACATCATCACCACCATCATCCACCACCGTAGCGCCTCCATAATCTGCTACCGCAGCGCCTCCATCACCACCATCATCACCCCTTCTTCCTCCTCCATCATGGTCTCCGTGATGGGTTGTAAAAACTCTTGAACCCCCTTTTATGTGATGTTATTTGAGTAACTGTTGGCTATGGGTCGGTCAATTAGTAAGTGATTATTTGATATGTTTAGTCTATTTATGTGTGTTGCTTCTTGTTGCTTATTTACGTTTGTGGTAATTTAGTGATTGGAGACGTTCAATCCATTGGTGTAATTGGAGACGTTCAACTCTTAGGCTAGACATGAAGTTGATAGATGGTTGTGGAAACGGAGAGACCTGCAACGTGACAGGTGCAGGCATCTTAAGGGGAACACAATTGTTCTAGGAGCACGATTGTCCATAGAACTTAATGCCTTCGTCCGGTCCTCATGACCACGAGGACCTTAATATCTTTACATTAGCCACCGCAGGTATGGTACAAGAAGTAGGATGAATGAGTTATCTCAATAAAACACGTCTTGAGGGATAACATTATGCGAGGGACCGCCCACCATCCGTAGATGATCGTATCCTACAATGCAGATACTGACTTAGCCATCACGTGGTATAGTTGTAAAGCTTAACTCTGTTTTGTGCTCGTACTTAACGAGAACGTACCTACATATTAGCAATCTCATCTAAAACATCACATACTTCACTAAGTTTATTTCCCTTGTTTAGTTTAGCATTTAATTTTCTTTTGTTCTAGTACTTAGTTCTCCCTTTTATTGTCCTTAGCAACCTACTTAAGTGAACTATTTCCAAACTTTGGTTTGGATGTGAGCGGGGTTGTGTTAAGTGACAACACAGCTACGGGGATTGTGGTGCCATCCTATACGTTCGCAATGGGATGGACAAACCTTACTTATCGCGAAATTACTACATAGCCATGTGCACTTACAGGTCATCAGCGGTGCTGCTCTGAGCAACAACCAACATCATGTTTTTTTCTACGTGCTTGAACCGGCATCTCATCCTATTATAATCGGTGTCGCGTTTTGCTACATCACACCAAACGTCCATAGGTATGTGCTTGAACGGCGACCAAATTTGTTGGAACCGACGGCCAAATTTGCTCGAACTGGCTACAAAATTTGTTGTGCACCCGACGTCACCCCGTGAATCCCTCCAGCGATGTTCCTACAACCGAGTTCCTGAATTGTTGGAACCGGCGAACGGCGATGCTGCAATCGGAGAGTGAGAATGCTACAAACAACGATGTCCATGCATCCCCGTCGGCGACATTTTGCTGCAACCCAGCGACATCGATGTCGTCAGTGTTACCACCGTGTATTACAGGAGCTACAACCAAGCATCGACGTTGCTACAACTGTGCACACGAGAGTTGCAACCATCGACACCTTCATCGGAAAATGCTACAACCACGTTAGGCACAAGGTACAACCATACGCGCACAAAGCTACAACCGTTGGCGTTTGCTACAATCTTGTACGCCGGAGCTGCAACCACTTGATGGCGACGGGTGACGCTGGGGACTGCTGCCGACCGGCGGGCCATGGTTTTTGCTGGAACCACCGGGTTTGTTTCATTGACAATGACCACGGCGAGCCGCTTCTCTTTTATTTTTATTTTGCTGCAACCTGCCCCTATGTGTAAAGTAGGGTCTAGTATATTGTCCTTGTACACGTATTCGTATACGTATATAATTGTAATTGTGATCATCTATATATTGAGACGTGAGGCTGGATGTCAACCACCCACGCAAAACCCTAAACCCTATGTTTAACTTGGTATCAGCCAGGTCGGGTTGCCGCCGCCCGACCCCATCTTCCGCGTCGCCGCTGCTGCTTGCTAGCTAGCTTCCGCGTTGCCGCCGCTGCTCTTGCTAGCTAGCTACGCTCATACGCAGGAACCATCCAGCTGCTTGCTAGCTAGCTAGCTAGCTTTGCCCGTACGCGGTCGCCGCTTCCGATCGCTGCCACTGCTTCCGTTCGCTGCCGCCGCCGCGTCTTGCTCCGTTGCCGCCGCGCGCTATCCCATCCGCGCCGCCGCTGCGATGTCGTCCGTCACTCTGTCCGACGCCCAAACTGCCGGCGCCATCGTCTCTTCCCCCGTCGCCTCGATCCCCACCGCGCTCGTCGTCCCGACGATCTCCGTACGCCTCGGTCGTCACAACTTCATGCTCTGGGGGGGCATCACTAGCACCGTTCTTGCCGGTGCCAACCTCCACGGACACCTCGATGGCACCAAGGCGGCACCGGCCAAAACACTCGTTGTCGGCACCGGCGACGCTGCTACCACCGTCGCCAACCCGGAGTACCACCAATGGTGGGTTCAAGATCAGCGCGTCAAGGGGCTTCTTCTCACCTCCATGGATGAGGATATTGCATGCCAACTCATTGGCTGCGAGTCGGCGCATGCGGTATGGACAGCCGTCGCCGCCATGTTCGGCGCCCAGAGCCGCGCCAATGTCCGCCACATCCGGCGGCAACTTCAGTCGCTGAGGAAGGACGATATGTCTGTCGCGGAATACATGCACAAGATGAAGGCCCTGGCCGACACTATGGCCGCCGCCGGCTCTCCGATCCGCGATGATGAGCTTATCGATCACATCCTCACCGGCCTCGGCTCCGCCTACAACTCCATCGCCGCCTCCTTGGGCGTGAGTAATGCACCCATGCCCTACTCCAGTTTTTACTCATTGGTTCTGTCCTTCGAGGCGCTGCAGGCACAACAGAGTGTGGTGGAGGGGTGGTCTCCCTCCGCGAATGCCGTGACCCGTTCGGGTTCGTACGGCACGGGCGGACGCGCGCCCTACTCCGATCCCTATCCCTCCCATGGTGGGGGGCGCCCGGCTGATGGACATGGCCAGCCAGGGCAGAACCGCCAGGGCGGTAATGGCGGCAACACCGGCGGCCGTGACCGCAACGCTGGTTATGCCGGCAATGGCCGGCAAGGTGGAGGAGGCAACACCGGCAACAACAACGGTGGAGGAGGTTGGCGTCGCAACCGCTGGCGTCCCCGGTGCCAAATTTGCAAGAACTGGGGCCATGAAGCCGACGACTGCCGCAAGTGCTATGATCAGGATCACAACTCCCGCTCCGCAAACTCGGCCTCCACCAACACTGTCGACTTCCCTTGGGTGCTGGATACCGGGGCGACGGATCACTTGACCAATGATGTTGAGCGCCTCCAGGTTCATGAGCGCTATGACGGCAAGGATCAGGTTCAGGTGGCCAATGGTGCAGGTTTGTCTATTTCACACATTGGTCATTCGCGTTTACCCGGTTCATCTCTTCAACTGCGTAACATCCTTCATGTTCCACACATCAGCCAACATCTTCTCTCTGTTTATCGTCTTCTTTGTGATAATGACATCTTTGTTGAATTTCACCGTCGTTTTTTCCTTGTTAAGGACAAAGCAACCAGGCGCGTCATCCTTCACGGTAGAAGTTACGGGGGGGTCTATCCGGTCCCCTTCGCTCGTGCGTCATCTTCATCGTCTCGCCGTGCCTCCTCCGGTGTTCGAGTTTCGTCGTCGCAATGGCATCAACGTCTTGGTCATCCTGCAAATAATGTGGTCACTTCCATTGTTCGGAGTCATGACCTTCCGTGTTCTAGTTCAAATAATTCATCGTTAGTTTGTGATGCCTGTCAGCGTGCTAAGAGTCATCAACTCCCTTATTCTACTTCGTTTCATATCACTACTGTACCTCTTGAATTAATACATTTAGATGTTTGGGGTCCCGCTCTTGCTTCGTCGGGAGGGTACAAGTATTATGTTAGTTTTATTGATGACTACACGTGCTTCACCTGGATTTATTTGCTTAAACACAAGTCTGATGTTGAGCAAGTTTTCTACAACTTCCAGGCTCATGTCGAACGCCTTCTGGATTATAAAATCAAGGCCGTTCAGTCCGACTGGGGTGGTGAATACCACAAACTCCATCGCTACTTTCAACGCACGGGCATCTCTCACCGAGTGTCATGTCCACATACCTCTCAGCAGAACGGTATTGCCGAGCGCAAACACCGACATTTGGTTGAGACCGGTCTTGCCTTGCTAGCGCACTCCTCTCTTCCACTTCGGTTTTGGGATGAGGCTTTTCTTACGGCATGTTACCTCATCAACCGTATGCCCACTCCGGTTCTCAACAAGGACACACCTCTGTTCCGTCTGTTTCATGTTCAGCCCAACTACTCCTCCCTTCGGATTTTTGGGTGTGCTTGCTGGCCTAGTCTCCGCAAGTACAATGCTCACAAGCTTGAGTTTCGGTCCAAGATGTGTGTTTTCCTTGGCTATAGTCCTTTGCATAAGGGCTATAAGTGTCTTGACCGTACCTCTGGTCGGATATACATCTCTCGTGATGTTGTTTTCGACGAGACTGTGTTCCCTTACTCTCAACCTGGCGCTTCGGTTGATCCTGCTTCTCTTGAACATGCACTCACATTTCCCTCCGATGAACCGGTTCCGGATGTCCATGTGCGTAAATATGACCTGTCCTATTTGTCACCTAACTTGTCTTTTGCAGGTGATATTGCTTTGAGTCCCCCCCAGGTACATGTTGCTGCTCCGACGCCTCCTGATGCGCCCGACGTACATGTCCCGCCCCCCGAGGCAGGCGCGACCGCGGACGCGGCTGGGGCGCCACCCTCGCCCGGCACGGCTGGGTCGCCACCCTCGCCCGGTCCGTCGCCCGGGCCGCCATCCTCGCCTGGGTCGGACACCATCGTCTCTCGGCCCGTGTCGCCCCTTGCTGAGGTTCCCTCAGCCGCGACACCCTCGGCCGAGCCCTCGTCGCCGTCGCCTTCTCCTACCGGCGATGCCGCTCTGGCGCATGCTATGGTTACACGCCATCGTGATCATACGCGCAAGGAGAAGTCTTACACTGATGGCACGGTTCGGTATGACTCTCGCCGCCGTGCCTTCTTCGCCGCGCCGGTTTCCCATCGTGATGCTCTGGGTGAACCTGTCTGGCGTGCCGCCATGTCCGAGGAGTTTTCTGCTCTCCGTCACACTAACACCTGGGTGTTGGTGCCTCGGCCACCTGGTGTTAATATTGTGAGCTGCAAGTGGATTTTCAAAACCAAGCATCGTCCGGATGGGTCTGTTGATAAGCACAAAGCTCGTCTTGTTGCTCGCGGTTTCACTCAACGGCATGGGATTGACTACGGAGATACGTTTAGCCCGGTGGTGAAGCCTGCCATGGTTCGCTTGGTTCTGTCTCTTGCTGTGTCTCGTGGTTGGAGCCTCTGACAGATTGATGTGAGCAATGCCTTTCTACATGGGTTCTTGGCCAAAGATGTGTACATGCAGCAGCCACCTGGGTTCGAGGATGCCACTTATCCCTCTCATGTCTGCAAACTTCAGCGGTCTATTTATGGTCTCAAGCAGTCGCCTCGTGCCTGATATGCTTGTTTGAGTCAGCGCCTTTCGCTGCTCGGTTTTGTTGCCTCCAGATCAGATGCATCTCTCTTCATCTTCTCCCAGGGTAAAATACAGATATACATGCTGGTGTACGTTGATGATATTGTGATTGCTGGCTCTACCCCCGCCGTGGTGGATCGTCTTGTGCAGTCATTGTCTGCTAGCTTTCCCATCAAAGGTTTGGGTCGCCTCAAGTACTTTCTTGGTTTGGAAGCGTCCTTTCATTCAGGGGGCATGACCTTGACGCAGAAAAAGTATGCTTTGGATCTTCTTCATCGCGTTAACATGGAGAACTGCAAGGCCACTTCCACTCCGGTTGCTACTTCCGAGAGTCTCTCACGTCATAGTGGTGCACTACTGGGTAGAGCTGACTCCTTTCGGTATCGCAGTGTGGTTGGAGCACTTCAGTATTTGACCCTCACTCGTCCTGATATCTCCTTCGCAGTGAACAAAGTGTGTCAGTTCCTGTCTCAGCCAACGGAGGATCATTGGGAAGCAGTCAAGCGTATTCTGAGATATGTCAAAGGTACGCTAGACATGGGACCACGGATTCGTAAGTCCAGATTTACCGGAGTGAGTATATTTACCGATGCAGACTGGGCAGGCTGTGTTGATGATAGGCGCTCCACTGGTGGTTTTGCTATATTTGTTGGACCTAACCTTGTATCTTGGAGCTCGAAGAAGCAACCCACAGTCTCGAGATCAAGCACCGAGGCAGAATATAAGGCATTGGCCAATGGCGCGGCTGAAGCCATTTGGATAGACTCAGTTCTCACAGAACTTGGAGTCCCACGGCAGCGCACTCCTATATTATGGTGTGATAACTTAGGGGCAACTTACCTGACGGCGAATCCAGTGTTTCATGCTCGGACCAAACACATTGAGATTGATTTCCATTTTGTGAGAGAACGAGTAGCTGCTTGTGAACTGGAAGTCAGGTTTATTTCTACAGATGATCAGTTAGCGGATGTATTTACTAAACCCGCTACTAGACAGATGCTAGACCGTTTTAGAACCAATCTAAATCTTGTATGTAGTTCAGATTGAGGGGGCATGTAAAGTAGGGTCTAGTATATTGTCCTTATACACGTATTCGTATACGTATGTAATTGTAATTGTGATCGTCTATATATTAAGACGTGAGGCTGGATGTCAACCACCCACGCAAAACCCTAAACCCTGTGTTTAACTCTATGCTATGAGCTGTGAGCCAACCGGCGACAGGAGAAGGCGGGTTGCTAGCGAGCACAAGGACGAGCGCAGGCGGCGCGAGTGGAAGGCGAGCGCGGCGACGAGGGGGAGCTGCGCGAGATGGAGATGCGTGAGTAGGAGGAAGGTCTCCGGGGGAACCGTTCTTTTGCTAAATCCAATGGCCGTGGCTACTGGCATCCGGCGCCTAGGCCGATCACGCGCTATAGTGCTGGCCTATGAACAACACAGTTTTAAAAGACTTTCTTCTAGCCGGCCCTCCTCAACGCCCATATTTTCCGCCGCCACTGCTCCTCAGCCGACCCAAATGAAACTTTGTCAATCTTTCGTTCGTTAAGCACTGTTCGTCTGTAAGAAACAGATGTGACCTCATAAAACCATTTTTCTGCCCTGTTCCTGGCTCTCCTCTGCAATGAACGGACGGTCACACTCGCACGAAACACGCCACCTCACTTTGCTCAATCCACGAAAACTTTGCACGCCCAAAATAAAAGGGGAAACAAATACCAGACGCAACATCCGCAGCACAGCGCAACCACTGCCGCGAGCTCGGTTGCCTTCCTTCCCAGTCACTGAAGCATGGACCAGCGCGCAAGCGGGACCCGGTACTCAGCGACGAGACGGCCGATGCCGCAGCGCGCCGAGGAGTAAAAGCAGTAGCCGCAGGGGCGCAAAGCCAAGCTGTGTCAGCTGTATTGACTCGGCGGGGGCCCACCGGTCAGCCTGCGAACGTTCCTTCTTCCGCCGGATATTTTAAAAGCCAAGCAGCTCCCTTCCGTTACTTTCCGAGTCGCCGCCGCTTCCAGCTCCTCCGCCGCGCTACACCGTCGAGCTCCTCGCCGGCACAGTCCCGCCACCGTCTCCGTGGGCCACGAGGGAGCCGCTCGGTTTCCCCAGGGACCCTGCTCCGGCGCCATGGCTTCCAGGTGAGCTCCCGGTCGGCCTCTCTCGTTCTCCCAACTTCCACGTGCGTCCCTCTCCCGCACCAGTTGGCTCACCTGAGCTCCGATGATCCCTTCGGGTACGGCGGTTGAGATTTCACGCCGGGTTAGTTGTGCCTTGCTTCCGATTAGGAGCCGTAGTGCTTAGGTTGGGCTGCTCAAAGGTTCGCTTGGTTTCCAGAACTTGCGATTCGATTCCTGAAGCGCCAAATTGTTAATCGGATTCTTCCTTGTATATTTCTGTTGATTAGCTCAACTTCAGGTTACTTCTGAAGCGTACAGGCATGCGAAACCTCATTTCAGTTCGTTGCAGTTTGGCTTTTAGCCCCTCCAAGCTCCAAATAAATAGGAATTACTTGCAGAGCGTACTAGGTTGACGACTTATGTACTGCTCAGTACAGTCCTGTCGAATTATATTCAATACTAGTACCATTGGCTGGAGTTTTGCTGCAGGTACAGTACGAGTCCTGAAGCTAACTATAACCCGCAAAAAAAAACTATAACTGGAAAACCCCACCGAAATTGATCAATTTAGCCTTATTTTAACTAGGGGAGCATGGTGACTCTTTAGGAGAATGCAAATGCTTATAGTTATCCTCTAGTATGATGCGTTTGAAGTGCCATTGGTTTAATACACATGCTTGGTCCATGGGTTCAGATTTTAATTTAAGATGCTTCACAAGATATAAGCAGCGAAAATTGATTTAATAATTGGATTACTGTTGATTGGAAGAGTTCCATTATCTTGCAGAAACCCTCCGCTAGTCACTCATGTTGATCCCGACGCCCCTCCTGGGAGAAAAGCACCAGACATTGGCAACAGGCATGTAAGCTTCCCTTGATCAGTAGTGTCTTAAAAAAATAAAATAATCTGAAAACATCTTCTGAACCTTATTCTCGTCAATGGATATCTTGGAAGCAATCATCATGCAAGCTAACACAACCCGTTGTATTTCTGGCTCATATATTCTCCAGATCTACGATGGGAACTTCCTGTGTTGATGACACAGACCTGGAAGATGTTAAGGCCTCAAAAGATAGAGATATGCCTTCACACTTACTCATGCTCCCAAACATTCAGAATCAGTCCCTTCTGTCTGGTTTTGCTTACTGCATAGCATCCTGCAGCATGATTTTAGTTAACAAGTTTGTGCTGTCTGGCTATGGTTTCAACGCTGGAATATTCCTGATGATTTACCAGGTAATTTTATATTACTGACTGTATACTTCTCATGCAATTGTGTTTTCCTTCTGCGTTGTATCTATGATGGTTGGGTGACATTGATAGTGTCTTCATCACGTTTTACTGCAGAACATTGTATCAGTGACCATAGTTTCTGCACTGTCCCTCTCTGGTGTTATCCCAACTGAACCATTAACATGGAAGTTAATCAAAGTTTGGTTGCCTGTGAACATTATATTTGTCGGGATGCTAATCACAAGCATGTTTAGGTATGTGTCAGATCTTCATATTATTTAGCTGAGCGCTATTTTCTGTGCATATAGTTAGTCTGTACTTGTATCCAATTTGGTACCAGAATATGGACTCCTTTACTGAATTTAAGCACTTAATTATTTTTATTGTTAAATATTCTTTCAGTTGATAAAATATGAAAACCACACTTTATTTCTTCGTTTCACTCTCACATGTCAGAACTATGTGTAAGGAACACCCCCCTTAATCAGTGTTCATGCTTAAGTTTTGACAGCTCATAAAGTTCATTTAGGGAGAAAATGTTTTTTTCTGCTGACATTTGGTGGGTATTAAAATTTGTGATGAATATTTGTTGCAGCTCGTCTGCTCTTGTTGTGTTCATGGTCAATTAGTTCGATAAGATAATGATAAACCTGAGTCAGTCTCTAGGCTTTCAGAACATTTTGAGTTGAGTTTTTCAAAATGAGCTGTGAAGAAATTGCTCTTCAACTTGTAATAACGATGCATCAGACTGAAGTTCGTAGTCTTTCTTAAAATATATTTCCTGTACCTTTTAATATTTTCTGTATCTTTCAGTTTGAAGTACATCAATGTTGCGATGTTGACTATCTTGAAGAATGTGGCAAATGTTCTTACTGCTTCTGGGGAAACCTACTTCTTTAAGAAGCAACACGATCGACAAGTTTGGATTTCTCTTATGTTGATGGTATGACTAGAATGTCAATATTAGAAGTTACGCATGTTTAAGTATGACTAGAATGCCTGAGGGGCTTATATTCTTCTTCAGTTGCTGAATAATTGCACGTAGTTGATTTGTTACCTTATATATAATCATAGGTGTTCTTGATACGGTGACTTGAAATAACAGTGTACCGAAGACCTGACTCACCCTTATGTTTCTGTAGATAATCTCAGCAATTGCAGGAGGAATAACGGATCTCTCATTTCATGCAGTCGGCTATACATGGCAGATCTTAAATTGTTTTCTGACAGCATCGTATTCGGTATTCTTCTTGATGCCACTGAATCTCCTGAAAACTGAAAACTGTTTCTCCTCCCAAATGTTTTAGATTCTTATCTCCAGTCCCATAGATTGACACTAGTTTATGGGACAAATATCTTCAGTTCTGAGCTCCCTCCATATAAATTTGAACAAATGAACTGTTTTTTCCAGCTTACACTGCGGCATGTAATGGACAGTGCGAAGCAGGCCACCAAGTCTGGGAATTTGAATGAGCTTTCGATGGTTTTGCTGAACAACGTTCTTTCACTACCATTGGGAATTATCCTCGTGCTTGGTTTTAATGAAGTTGAGTACCTGTTGGAAACGTAAGCCCGTGATTTAAACTTCATTCGCTCACTTGTTCTAGCACGAACCTAATGAAAGTAGATATAAATTGTGTTACCTCCATCTGTGTAGTGTAACAAGAGACCATTCGTCCTGAAAAATTTCCTTTCATGTCCTACCAAGATGCAACTAATCCTTTTTTTTTTGCAAAAGAGGATGCAACTAATCCTTCTATTTTATTTTATTTTTGCAAAAGAGGATGCAACTAATCCTTTTTTTTGCAAAAGAGGATGCAACTAATCCAATCACATCTGCTGGGAAAAAAATTAACTATGATTGCAAATATTATACTCTTCAGTCCTATGACAAAGTGATTTTGCAGGCCTCTTCTGAGGATGCCTATGTTTTGGCTAGTCATCACTGCAAGCGGAGTTTTGGGGCTTGCTATCAGCTTTACTTCCATGTGGTTTCTTCGTCAGACAAGCGCAACAACTTATAGGTACCAAATGATGGACGCACTTCACTCTTGGTGAGCTTCTAACGCCGACATTGCTCCTGTTACAGCCTTGTGGGGTCTCTCAACAAGATCCCGCTCTCTATCGCCGGGATCCTGCTCTTCAAAGTCCGCACAAGCATGGAGAACTCCATAAGTATACTGCTTGGTAGGTTTTGCCTATGCTGATACCAAACATATATTACCTCTGGGCTGACACATACCACACTTCATCACTAACAAAAAGAATAATGTACCGTCGATCTTGCAGGTCTATTAGCAGGGGTGTTTTTCGCCAGGGCGAAATTGCGCAACAACTCCCAGTCCTAAGCTGTCGGCCAAGCTGTATATATAGGTGCTAGAAGAGTGCAGTATTATGCTGATCACCAAAAGCAAGATGCTCCCTCTAATTACACTCTGGGGAAATTTGTGCAGGTGCGAGGTTCTTTCCCAGTTGGCAAAGGAGGGAGACAACATCATGTTAGTTAGCCTGGGGCTCATGTTTTCCTTTTCTTTTCTTCTGGGCGACGACCTGAACCCTGCTGTTGCTCGAATGGTGGTGGTATACGTCTTAATTGTTGCATGTATGATACAGTCATGCAGATAGGTACTGCTCAAATCCCTGGTGGTGGTGGTGGGTGGGTTGATGCACTCCAATGTGTATATGTCTATATGAGAAGTGCACCAGCTCTGAGTACTGCAATCTGCAGTGGCAAAGCCCTTTGATCCTCTGCATCATAGAAAACCTTAACCAACGCATGTTTGATTGCACCATGATGGACAAAACATAGCACTGCATATATTTTTTTCTAAGGAGATAACTTATGTTTTTTTAGTCTGTCGACTAAACATGGCCACAAATTGTGGTCTACGTCGGCGGCACGATATGAAAACACTAGTGTTCACCTGACGTGTGAAATTGACATTTTTCCAAGTTCAAGAGCTGGAACTCGACTTTTAAATAGTTCATTCGGATTAAATGTGCATTTGTGTTGACATTCAATGTTAAAATTTATGATGATTATTCATCGGCTCTGGCTCTACTCAGGGTCGATTAGTTAGTTTGGACATCAGACCTTTGAAGAAATTGGTACTCACCTGGCAATACGGGAGCATTCCAACCCTAGCCGCCGCCGGGGCCTAAATCATCTTACTCCCTTCCTTCCGCCGCCGCGGCCTGTGCCAGGAGGCCGCTGGCGGTGGCGGGGGTCCTTCCTCTCTCCCGCGTCTCAGGGTGGCGGGGCGCCAACGCGCATGGAGGTGCGGCCGATTTAGAAGGGCGGTGATGGCTTCGACGACGGCGGCGGTGGTCGGCCCTGCCTCGGGCCACGGGCGGCTTCCTGCAGCGGCTGGCCTGGATTGGGCGGCGGCGCGTCATCGGGCTTTAGATCGACGACGGCGGCGGTGGTCGGCCCTGCCTCGGGCCACGGGCGGCTTCCTGCAGCGGCTGGCCTGGATTGGGCGGCGGCGCGTCATCGGGCTTTAGATCGACGACGGCGGCGGTGGTCGGCCCTGCCTCGGGCCACGGGCGGCTTCCTGCAGCGGCTGGCCTGGATTGGGCGGCGGCGCGTCATCGGGCTTTAAATCGACGACGGCGTCGAGGGCCTGGTGGACTGCTCAACGGCACCTCTGGCATATCTGTTTTGGCCGGTGTAGCCAGCGGTGATGATCATCTTCTTCGTCGGAGGTGGCCGGCCAAAGGCTGGGTGTTTGGATCTCGAGATCCATCATCTAGTCCCGGCTGCGAGTTGGGGAGACATGGTTGCCAGTGAAAACCGAGCCGGCGACAGGCGATGGCGGCGTTGTACGCCGTTACCTTGATGAAGGCATCGTCGTGTAACTACTGTCTACCCACTCGTGCTGCTCCGGGGGAAACCTAGGATCTGGTGTTCCAGATCGGACGATGGCGGCATTGCGGTGTCGTTTCTTTCTTGGGAGCATCGTTTGTGGAGCAGCACTGGAAGTCAGAGGCAGGAGGTGGAGCGTTTTCGTCTTGCACGGAGCTTCGGTGGAGATGTCAAGGCATGCCTGACCGACAGGTGCTACACTTTGTCATGCCTGGTCGGCAGGTTCTACGCACGACAGATCTTCCAAAGACTTCAAGCTGTGTCGGCTGGTGGTGCTTAGCGGCATGGTGCTGAGGTGTATCGGTGGCGACCGCGACATGCTCAGTTGTTCGCGCGCAGGGAGGTGGTGCCGTTGGGCGCCGTGGTGGCGTCGACGACAGCTAGACCAAGCAAGGTTGATGTGTCAGTACATCTCGGAAGATGGAGCGGTGGCAGTTGGTGGCGGCGGCCTCTGAGAGCGCGCCGGACCAGTGTGTGCCCCAGACCCGGCAAGTGGCTAGGTTGGGGCCTCAGGTCTTAGATGTTAGACTTGGCTGCGAGTCTGTGGTATTAGGCCCAGATTATCAACATCCCTTCATCAACTGGATATGAGTAGCGACAGATGTTGCCTAGACGGTGGCTTCAGACTTACTATTGTATTTCTTTGTAAGGTCTTTTGTGAATAATTAATAAGGTGGCTGCATGCATCACCCGGATGCAGAGGCCGGGGGTCTTCCTCCTTGAAAAAGAAATACGGAGCATTCCATAAAATTTGTTTTCCACACTTAATATTTTTGTACCTGAGTACTGAAGAATGCCACCAGTGTTCTTACTGCTTCTTGGGTAAATTACTTCCTTGAGAAGGAGCATGATAGACAAGTACAGATTGTTCCCATGTTATGATAGACAATGGATCTTCCTCTTGGTGTGACGTTCTGCAAGACATTTTAACTTGCTCGTTTTTCTTCGATGTTAGCCTGAGAGAGAACCGAGGAAGTTTTCGCTACACCTTGTGAAGAGTTTAGGAACAACGGATCTCAACCTTGGTGTGGTCTTCCCTGAGAGTTATTGTAAAGAACTTGCAACTATTTTCCTGACTTGTGATGGGATGTCTGTATTTGTATTTAGAGAAGGGTAAGTGATAGAACCTACAGTTAGATTCAACGATTAGATTTGCATCCTTTTGTTCATCCAAATGTCTAGAGTGTACAAGATAATGTTTGTGAGTTCGTATCCACTCTAAATGCGCAAAGATAATTGATCACAAAGAAGGACACACCTGATGAATTATCGCGCCATACAAAAAGGACACACTCTAAGTTTGCATCCTTCTTTCCGATATGAGCTTTCACAGTTGGTATGCTCAAACTATGATAAAAGGTAAATACGTGGGGAAACGAACAATAGCGGGGATAGCTCAGTTGGGAGAGCGTCAGACTGAAGATCTGAAGGTCGCGTGTTCGATCCACGCTCACCGCATGGGGTTTTTTAATTTTTTGGATTGCGACTTTTTTTTTGCAACGAGCCGGTTTTTTTTTGCGGGAAAGGAACTTTCATTGATCAAGCATCGTGATTACAAATCCGAGTCAACTATGCTAGCTATCTCCATAGGGGAGTTACGAAGCCAGCAGGCAGTACGGTTGTTGCGAGCGACCTATAGACACAAGGGTATGACTCCACACTCGCTAGACTAATGTTCCTTTCGTGAGCCAGAAGCCGCCTGATCTCACTAACCCGATAAGCATACCTTGACCGATCCACCTCCTTGGATTGCACCATTTGTAACAGTTCGGTGCAGTCGGATTCCACAATCAGCGGCAAGTCTGACCAGTGGAGTGCAAGCCTGAGCCCTTCATCCATGGCTGTCATCTCAGCCTCCAAGGAATCACAACAGTTGGAGATCACTCGTGTTGCAGCAAAGATAACTGCTCCATTATGATCACGCAAAATCATACCAGCCCCCGCCGTGCCGTCTTCCTTCACAAAAGAACCATCAATGTTTAATTTAGCATGGTCCAAATCTGGAGGTTCCCACCGTGGTTTAGCTGTAACTTCATTTGTGCTCGTTGGCTTGCTTCCAGAAAAATGTTTAATAAGCACTTTGATTCACTGATATGATATCTCCAAGCACCGGCTTCAGTCTGTTTGCAAGGCACTTTGCGATTACTTTATACAGAACAGTACACGGGCTGATAGGCCTGAACTCCTTTATGTTCTCATGCCCAAATTTAGCACTACTACTTCATTGAATTCTCGTTAGGCTGGGCGGGCCATAGCCTGGTTTGGCCTAGCCGTAGCTCCGTCGCTGTAATCCACTTAATTTTGCTTATGGTATATTGTTTACCGTTTTAGGGAAAGTTCAAGGGCCTATTCTGGACAGTGGAAGTGGTTAGTTCCCTTTGTCCTGTTTCGGCATAGGAGACGACGACAATAGAAGGGGCGGTGGCAGCAACAACTACCTTGGTGGGTTCTTTCTCTTCATCGTCGTGCTGCTCCTGGATTACCTCAAGGAGTTTGAGAAGTACCTGCTTGCTTGAAAGCATCGTGTCGGAGGATGACGATGTGGGCTACGACACGAGCGGTGGGATGCTAGGGCTATCATCATGAGTCTCAGTAGTGTCTGGTCGATGCGTCCGATTTCTAAATGATTGTCTCCTAGTCTAGAAGTGCATCAATCAAGTGTCCTGATTTATTATGCTATGTGTCCTTGTTTTATGAACATGTATATTGGCCGACAAAAATCTCAAAATGTTATAGGACTGTGCTTGAGATGCTGAAACTTGATGCCATCTAGTATTTTTTTCATAAAGGGTGACTTTATTATCTCAGAATGTAGCATCAAGCGAATGCAAAGTATTATGAGTAACACCCGGCATCTACATAATTAGGATGCACACGGCTAAATCTAGAGGTAGGTCTGACAAAAATTCAGGAAATAAAAACCGACAAATCGGCAACAGTAGAGTCTAATAGACCAACACTATGCCTATGTCGAAGGGGGTGATGGATCGATCCGTAGGTTATGCTGCCATCCATGTTGAGAAAAAACCTCCGTAGTCTTCAATCGTGTACACACCGCATGAACATCGGTTGGTACTCCGACCGTTGTAGTATAGACCGCGTATGTAGCGAGTGCGTACACCGACAAATAACCTGCAGAGGAGAAGCATTCTTGTCATTAAAAACTAAATCATTTCTACATAAGGATGAAATATATGTACAACCGGGATTTTGCTCTTACATTCTCCATATGGCGATATTACTGTCATCTGTCAAGTGGCTACCGAAGATCTTGTGGGTTTCTCACCTAATGCCTATGTATTCTTTTTTTTTTCGAGAGTACGCCTAGGCGTATCATATTTTTATAGAAGGCAGAAGTTGAATTACAAGACACTACGACTTGCCGCGAACAGCAAGTGTAGCAAGACTCCACACCCAAACTAATCAACAGATTAGCCATCACAACAATTACAAACACAACGCAAAGGGCCTGCCCTAAACCAATCCTCTAGCCGCGTCACAACAAATGCCGAACACCACTAAGAGCAACAACTTCAGCCGGGCTCTCTTTGCCAACGCGCTACCCACCCTTAAATGCCTAAGAGGAGACGGCAAGTAGGTAGCGGGACTCGGTCGGACCTGAACAAAGCCATCGTCTTGGGGCACCGGCAGCAGCGTACATAGCGCCCACGAAGATCACTCGGACCAGCAGCAAGCACCGGAGAACCACATCACAGAACCGTCAAGCCAAGTCTCCGTCCACAATGCTCTCAACAGAGTAACGACGTCAAGACGCCGCCATCGCCGATCCTACTACGGACCAAGGCTTTCGCCCGGAGACCACAACCCGATCAAGAGGAGGAGATGCCGACAGACTTCGGCGACGCCTCCAAGGAGAGGAACGACACCCACAGGCGTCGTCGTCGCCAGCTCCAACCAAAGTTAAGCAGGATTTTCATCCAAACCATCGCACACCTCTCACCCCTACCATCGGATTCGGCCAAACAGTCGATGCGAGGCCACACCGCCGCTGCCACATTCAAATTATAAAATAAGCCCACTTGGAGCAGTGGTTATAATTACTTGTGCTGAAAAGAGATTGTTAGGAAGCATTATGCTTAATAATCAAGCATTAGGAGAACATTTTTCCTAATCAGATGATACCTCGTGGGCTGCCACGGAATTGAATATATAGTTTCTAAAGGTTATGTAGAGTATTAATTTAGTCCTTACATTTTAAACTACGTGAGAAATTTCTGCATGAGCAAAAAAAATCTTAACATGAAAAATTGTGCATGTTAAATGAAATAACCCACTTAGAATGCACTCATGCACATGCTTGATGCATGCTAGAGAGTTCCCATGCATAGATCGAACGGATGCTAGTGGATCAAGCTAATAAATCTAATGGCTATAACAATTTTGATGATATGGAAGCACACATGTTGAGATAATTAGAAGTAGTGGAATTTACAAATATTTTTGCGTCAACTTTTTACAAATTCACAAATATTTTTTAAATCCGTGAACATTTTTGTGTGTTTACGTGAACTTCTTTAAAATTTGTGAACATTTTTTAATTCGTGTGAAATTTTCTCAAACCCATGAACTTTTCTCGTATACACGAACATTTTTTGAATCCATACATCTTTATGAATATTTTTTATTTTAATAAAACCGGTAAAACCATGAGAGGAAACCAGAAAAAAGAAAAGGAAAACGGGTGAAAGAAGGTTCTGGAAAGTTCCTAAAAATTGCCCAAAACAGAAAGGACGAAAAGAGTTAAAAACGAAGTGAAAAAACCAGAGAAAAAATAATTTAGCGAGCGGCGCGAGGCTTGTGTGGTCGCTCGTGTGCGAGCGGCGCTCTCGCTCGTGGCTGCCCGTACGCGCTGGGCCCGGCCCATGTAGCGAGCTAGCGAGGGTTCAGCGTGAGCGACGGGAGGTGTCAGCGTTGCAGGCTTGCAGCCGCGATACATAGCTCTGTCCGACGTTCCTAAGGTTTCGTCCCTTTATATCAGCCACGAATCCCGTCCCAGGGTAATCAACAAGGCGACGAGCAAGGACGAACTAGGATCATGCCTAGCGTTTACCTAGTCTTCGATGACTGGTCGCGAGGGCACAGCATCCGCGAGGTAATAATCCCGTCTTCCGGCTCTGCCATCTCAGCCCCGGCCGACGCGAAGCCCACGCCTCCGGTGTTCCTGCGCTTGGAGGCAAGGCATGGGGCGCCGCAGCACTTCGTGTCAGCCTTCGGCACCAACATCTTGGCCATGCACAGCAGGTACTACGAGGGCAACTGTTCTATGATCGGGGGCTTCACCACCATGGTCGACGTCCGCGAGCGGAGCCTCACCCTTTTCCCCGGGCAGTTTTATCCGTGTCATCCCATTTATTTCTCCGACGGCGACAAGCTGTTCTGCCTGAGCCTAGGCAGCTTCGAGATGATCGTCTGGGACCGGGACCCCCCGCTGGATTCTTCTCACGGCGGGGAGAGCCCGTGGGAACAGCTCCCGGAACCGCCGTTCGGGCGTTATGACGTCACCTCCTACGCCGTGCAGCCTCAGTCGTGGATCTTCGTCGTCAGCACCAAGATAGACGCCACTGAGGCCACCTTCGCCTTTGACATGGTGGAACTTTCGTGGAAACGACTTGGCAGCTGGGCGCTGCCCTTCGATGGCCGTGGTCACTTTGACCAGGACCTCAATGCCTTTGTCGGACTCTCCAAAGAACCGGACACCCTCGGCCAACTGGGCCAGGACGCGGAGTAACTGAGGGCGAGCTCAGATGCGCTCGATATCGAGGTCGTCGGTTAGCGCTTCCGGATCGGAGCCATTTTTTTTATACGTGAGGTTGCGGTGTGCCAAAAAATGAATACTGTTGGGAAATACGTACGCGGCTGTGATGGGTGGTAGACGGCCGCCCGCCATCGGCGAGGTGAGCCGTGGATCAGAATCGACGGCGCCATCTGATCCGTGGCTCGGGAAGTTCACTTCCTGTGTACTGGTTGCAGGAGCGAGAGTTTTCTCGCCCAGCGCGTGGATCATTTGGAAGCCGAGGACTGCAGGATGGTGTTACTGATGCAGACTGTCGGCAGGTACTTGGATCTTTGCTTTTCTGGCGATGCCATCTCCATTTTTAGGCCTCTGGCTTAGCTGATGCAGAGGGCGGCTTTTTTTCCAAGTTTCAGATCCACTCTGCTTGAGCTAGGGAAGACTTTGGTGCCTGCCCCTGTGGTTGTGAATGGCCCTGCGGTGACGGATTTTGAGGTGGCACATCAGGCGGAGCGCGAGGCGGCGCAACATCGGATGGAGGACAGGGGCAAAGCACAAATCTTCTCGGCGAAGGAGGCGGCAGCCGACAAAAGGGAGAGCTCGCCGCCGCCGCCGCCAGAGCTGTCAACGATGAAGATGAATCCCCAAGCGCCGGGATGGAACACGAGGTTAGTGAAGAACAAGCTGCATCCCATCCGATATTCAGGGATTTAGGAAACAAACCTAGACATGACTGAAGAAATTGTACAGTTAGAGCAAGTGCTGATTACTCACTGCATTGAGGAAATTCATGCTGTATGTGCTTGTGTTTGCAGGCTGATTGCTCTGTGCATTCAGAAAATTCATGTTTGCAGGCTGATTCCTCTCTGCATTCAGAAAATCCATGTCATATGTGCCTGTGTTTGCAGGTTGACTGCTCTCTGCATTCGTAAAATTGATGCTATATGTAGCTGTTTTGCGGGCTTAGGATTGGTGCCGCCGCTCCTAGCAGAACACCGTGCCCAGATCGTATCAGTGCGTTCGAGAAGGCAGCCAGATGCTCGTAGAGAACCTAGCTGAAAACGTGATCACACCGGTTCTTGGTCCTACTTTCAACTCTTAGGGAGAGGTGTAGAACTTCTACAATCTGTACTCATGGGAGAAGGGGTTTGGCATCTGGTATGGGAAGAGCCGGCTAAATGCCGAGAGGACAAAGTGCATCCATGAGATAGTGTGTGGGTGCTCGGTGAGTAGTAAAATTTGCTTCTAGTGGTTTCTGATCAATAATTTCAGTTTGGTTCGGGACTACTTCTAATGTTGTTAATTGATAACATGTTGCAGGGTGAAGCTGGTGTTTGAAACTTTGAATGCGGGTGTGGTCAGTTTGCTCACATGGGATTGTTACGTAGCCATGTCCCGAAGGTAGTCTGAATGTGCTACCACTGAATATATGTGAGGTATCACATAATCTAAATATGCTGAACATCTTGTTTTTTGGTTGCATTCAGGTGCTCGATTTCATCAGAATAAAAGAAATTCCACAGAAGCACATAGTTAATAGGTGGACCAGAGATGCAAGGTATATTCTGCCTGCTCACCTTACACAATATCAAAGGGACTATGCTCACAAGAATCCATTCAGTTTTACGCATTTCACTGTGTGCTTCCTTAGTATATGGGACAAAAAAATGTTTGTCGGACTAGTGTGTCCGTCATCATTTTCGACGTTGTAATTCTGAACTTTTCCTGATTCCATGTTTGATAAAACCCACTATGGTTTGTGAATCCATGTTCTCAGGATTTCCTAGGATTATGACTATCCAAGGAAAGAGTTTGACATGCTAGTACTGTTTCTGAATTTTCGTTCAAGTGTGATGCCTGCCTTGGATATTTGATGAGCGTAACTCTAAATTTATACATATTTGAATTCTTGGGTAATACTAAGTTTTCTGAATATGTAACATTGAATTTATGCAGTCTTGTAATTGTAAGTTTTCTGAATATGTAACCCTGAATTTATAGTCTTGGTGCGTGTGCACTGCTGAGCAATATGCAACAGTTCATGCAAATGCATCCATTGTGGTTCAGTCTTTCATCCTGGCTGTTGGGGGCGATTGTGTCTCTAGTGTTGCTTGTTCATTGGTGCATAATATTTAATGACAGTAACTCGGGAGGTTGCATTGCTGGTAAGTGTAAGCATGCCGCAGGTTGCGCGCTCTCGATGTTTCCATCTGATTTGAATTTCGAAATACTAGAGCATGAGAAGCAGAGGCTGTCTTACATAAACGGGAGCAGAGTATGGTGAACCAAGCCGTAGGATCAGAGCTTAAGATCAGCTGGATCTTCCGGTGTTTATGCTCCATCTGATCATGTGCAGGATACGATTGGTAGCTGCCTTAGTCCAGAATCTGGTGTCTCACGGCCCACCTCGTCCATCAAATTCCGAGCCGCTGTGGTGGAGGCGTGGGCCATCGGCCTGTTTATTAATATAAATACCTGATATATACCTGGGCCTATACGGTGTGCGTTGGCAATCTCGAGAGGAACGAATGGGGAAGATATCGAGGGCACATGTGCTCGAGCACAGAACAACACTTTCGCGGCCAACTCTACTTTTGTTATGTGCCCATCGATGGCACTAGCCCCAGGCTCTCTTCGAAACTCGGCGAGGAGAAGCTGTTCAGCCAGGATCCAGCCGAGAGGCATGTAAGTGCCATCCTCGTGTACATAGGAACGGGCGAGAGCGAACCCAGCAAATTCTGCCTCGTACAGTGCGTCTTCATTGAGGGCGACAACACCAAGGTTGAGGGCGACAGCAGCGCTGACCAGGAGCTCAAGATTGAGGGTGACAGCGCTGGTGAGGAGCTCAAGGAGAAGGGACGCTTTCTGTATCGCTTGACCACATTCTGTCTCTATCCTGACTCCATTGGAGGCCTGACGACTGGCAATAGCAGGCGGGTGCAATACTACGAAGTGCCTCAAGGAACGTCTCAGCAATTCCTCGCTGAAGATCCCGTGGCATTTGGGATGTAAAATTCTAAAATCATGTCATGAAAAGGAGTTCCTATGTCTAATTTTCACTTGGTTGTGACTGTTGCCTTTCTGTATGTTTTAGTAATGTGTACACTCATACTGTGATTCAGTTAATGTATTGCCTTCCTATGTTCTAATGTGTATGAGCTCAATGCATGTCATCACTTTTCTTTTTCTTCGGCAATGAGATTTAACTCCATACATCAAAGCTTAATAAGTTGCAAATACTCAGTGTTGCGGATGCTGCTTCAGTCGGCTGGTTCGTTCCTCCTATCAGAATGTGTGCCACTGTGGCTGGACTTTGGTGTTCTCTGAATTTATGAAAGAGGGTGGCCATGAAAGCTGTCGGATGACATAGCTTTAGACTTGAAAAGAAATAAGACGCTAGACCTCCATACATTGCAATTAAACTGTTAACATCCAAGCATTTGTTGAGTGTCTCAGAAACAAAAATCATGACAATACTTCCTCATGTAATTTTCTTCCGTCATATGGGCATGCAATGGAGTAGCAACAGTTGTTGCTAAGATGGTGGCTTCAGACTACCTGATCTACTACTTTATAAGGTCTTTGTGAATAATTAATAAAATGACTGCATGCATCGCTCAGACAGGGGGTAATCCTCCTTTTTTTTTTAAAAATATGGGCATGCAATGCATGGAGCAATTTGTGCAGAACCGATCCCTGCAGGGAACCAATCCACATAGGGCTTTTCGCTTGTTCGGTTGACCCTCCAAGGGAAAATACATCAAACCTGAACTGTGGAAGCATCAACATATACATCAAACTTGAACTATCCCCTCATGAGCATGACTAAGTTTTAACTAGAATCACAAAAGGAAGTATCAGCATATTCACAAGTCAGACTCCTCTGGACCAGTATCAGTTCTAGAATGCTCAACATTTCATACATAAACCACCATCTTTTGGAGGTTTCAGGTAAAAAAATCGGAAGAAACATCTCTTCCTTGAGCTCGTCGGCGCTGGTCAGATCGGGTCAATATTTCATACAGAAACCACTATATATCTTCTGCTGGTTTCGAGTAAAAAATTCAGAAGAAAAATCTCTTCCTTGAGCTCGCCGGCGCCGGCCAGATCAGGTCAATATTTCATACATAAACCACTACATATCTTCTAGAGGTTTCGAGTAAAAAATTCAGAATAAAAATCTCTTCCTTGAGCTCGCCGGCGCCGGCCAGATCAGGTCAATATTTCATACATAAACCACAATATATCTTCGAGAGGTTTCGAGTCAAAAATTCAGAAGGAAAATCTCTTCCTTGAGCTTGCCAGCGCCGGCCAGATCAGGCAACGGGTCCACCCAACATCGATATGCGTCCTCCCCCGCCCGATAATGGAGTTGCCCCCCCCCCCCCCCCCCCCCCCCCGGGTCACCTTGCTCCCACTCTCCACCCCATCCCCCGTTGATCTGGACGCCGAGAGGTACTAAACATGTTTTGGGCCAGGCTCGGGATTTTCACTTCGGGCTCGGCCCGGGATATGATCAGGTTTACATTGCTACTACCTCCATGCCAAAATGTAGTGCAAATTAGTTTACTTTTCAAGTTAAACTTTGTAAATTTTGACCAAGTTTACCGAAAAATTTATCAGCATTTACAATACCATATCAATACCGCCAGGTTCATCATGAAATTTATTTTCATAGATATATCATAAATATTTGGTACTTTGCGTGTTCACATAATTTTTCTATATAGTTGGTCAAACTTCACAAAGTTTTATTTAGAACAAATCTAATATGAACTATATTTCAATATGTAGGGATGACATAAGAAGGGGAGACACGTCGGGCGACACATTTGGGAGAAAGGATAATTACCTTCTATATTTGATCAGTGAATTACCTGTGCCCATCTGCAGTGGATAAACTGACTGAAAGACCTTTGTACCCTCTAGATCTTTTACAAAACAAAGTATACAAGTCTCAATGTTGAATCTGCCTGTAAGTTCTATCCTTGTCCTTCTCTAAACACAAGTATAGACACCCCATTTCACCCATCAAAAACTTACAAGTTCTGTATAGTTGCTCAGGGAAGGCCACACCAAGAAGAAGAAGATCCATTATTCCTCAACTCTTCACAAGGTGCAGGGAAAACTTCATGCGCCTCTCCATACACAGACTCGCATTGCCACCGTATCTGACGCCTTATCGCTGTCAGGCTAACATTTCTGAAGCAGATCCCCTCGTAAACCGCACCGTGCACCGCCTCCAGCATCGGTGCGCGCTGCACATCCACACCAACAATGTCGACAATATGAATGTCACTGATCATCGGTAGCGCTGTTCGGTCATACTTGTCGTCGGAGTGGTCATTTGAACCCCGGCTGAACCTTATTGGCACCTTGACCTTCTCCATCGTCACGTTGGCAATGGTGATGTTGGTTATGTACCCGCCGCGCCCCACATCGGTTTTGAGCCTCACTGCAGAAGCCGAGTTCCATATGTGGAGGTCGCGGACAAGCACGTTTGATATCCCACCCGACATCTCGCTTCCGAAACCCACACCGGAGCATGTAGGTGTGGTGCCTGAAACCCGCTGGATGATAATGTTTGAGCTGGGTTTGCCTACAGATATCCCATACTGATCCCAACCACTCTTGACAGCAACCAGGTCATCTCCACTTTCGATATAGCAGTCCTCAATACAAACTTCTGAACTTGAGTCTGGTATTGTTCAGAAAGAGAAACTGTCATGGATAAATTTGCTCTTTGCAAAGCCAGTTTGTATTTACTACAGCAAAGATCATCATCACAAGGTATCACATATGAAGTACTGTATTACAAACGTAACTAGCCATAAATTCAAATTTTATAGTACTTAAGGTTTTGAGAGTGAACAGTCTGTCAATTTAAGTGCACAAACCTGGATCAATGCCATCAGTGTTTGGAGCATTCAGGGGAGCTAGTATAGTCAGATCCTTAATCACCACGTTTCTGAATATTAAATATTCGCTGTCAGCTTATGGTTTTAGAAGAAAGACAAATGAGGATTGTTCTCCACTAGGAAACAAAGTGATAATCACTGTATCAGCATGATGAACTAACCTGCAGTAGACCGGATGCACTGTCCAAAATGGGGAGTTGCGTAGGGTGACATTGGAGATCAGGACGTTGGTTGAATTCATGAGCTCGATGAGATGACCTCTTGTGTGGTTCAAAGTCCGGTTCCACCATAGCTCCCACCACATCCTGCCCTGGCCATCTATGGTCCCATTGCTACCTGACATGGAAAAGCAGAACAATTTGCAAGTACAGTCAAAGCTAATTCTTCACATGATATACCCTACAAACTATTTCCCGACAAGTATACTCCAAACTGTTTCTCGACAAGTATGCCCCACAAACTGAAATTTGTGCTTAAATCGGCTGTTAGAGGAAGTTACTTCAGCTCTCTGGTTTGCATGAACAATTTATATTTACTTGACCAAATTTGAAAGTAGAGACTGTTAAACAGTTGCTGTACCAGTAATAACAACATCATTTAGATCTTGCCCATGTATGAGGCTAATGTGGCGCGGTCCTAATCTTTCCCTTCCGCGCCCGTAAGAAGGCAATGGCGCAATGAGAGGCCACTCTTCTGGATCCTGCACATCACAGTTCAACGCTACAATCAACACTATGCACTTCTTAAATAAATTTACACAATCAACTTTATGCAGTACTAGTACAGATTCTTCGACTACTTAAATAGGAAGTGGCATGATTAATTAATTCGACAGTCTGGGGATTGGTCCCCTTAAAGATAATCTCACCTGTTGCCATGTTGGACTTTAAAACCAGGCCATAATTGTCCTATAGAATATTAAGGTGGTGGATTATTGTAGTGCCAGTGCATATGGCAGCAATGTCAAACTCCTAGCTAACGCTCTTAATCATGCTTTCTTTCCCAACAACTTTGCACTACTAAGCCGCCACTCACATGAAAGCACTAGTAGACAGTATCCTGATATGAGGGAATCTCTTCAGCAAGTTCATCTCACATAAACTCTCCATACATACTAGTAGTAAATTAATCCTTAAAATTAGTATGCCCACTGAATTTGCATGTACCAAAAATGGAGTACTAGCTAGTGCAGAAAGCTCCAAACAAGAGATTTGTGTAACCATTTGGTGCTAGCAATATGGAGCAGATGAGACGGCACTACAAGCAAAGTACAGAGTAGAATAGTAGCATCAAGCCAGGCCAGTCCAAGCAGAAGTAAGGGCAAAGCAAAGGCACACACAGTGTGTTGCAGTTAGAACAATAACATGTGGCAAAGCTGCAGAAGTCACAGGAAGAAACCAACAACCGTTGCGAGCATGTGCAGGATTCCAACCCACAACAGCATCTTCCCCCTTTCTTTTTTTCATTGGTCAGTGACCAGTGACAGCACAAGCGTTGAAGCAAGCCTCCAATCAAACTTGAACATGGATTGAGATTCTAGTTTCTGTACTACTGGGAAGCTTAGCTATGTGCAGAAGAAAATGAAAAAGAAATCGTAGGCATGATCACTATGATTGTTCTTATCAGCAGAAAATAAATTTGCATTTAGTAGATGTGTGTATGTTTCAGTTCCGATGCTAAAAAATACTACTCCGTTCACTCAGTAGCGTCCACTATTGATTTGTAGCAAGATTTGAGAGAAGAAATAAATGTGAATTAATTAAAGGAAACAAGAACAAGAAGAGGAAGAGGAACTAGCGGACATGGATCAATGGATGGATCACGTACCTGGGAGCCGAGGATGACCGCGCCATGGTGCAGGAAGAGCGTGAAGCGGCTGGTGAGGTTGAAGCTCCCCGTGAGCCACCTCCCTGCCGGCACCTCCAGCCTGGCGCCGCCGCCGGCACCCCTCTCCTCCAGGGCAGCCACGGCGCGCCGGAACGCCGCCGTGTTGGACGTGACCCCGTCGCCAACGGCCCCGAACTCCTCCACCGACGCTGTCACCGCGCGCCTCCCCGCCGCGCCCGCGCCGCGGTAGAACCCGGCACAGCTGTCCACAGCGCCGTGGCCGGAGCCATGGCCCGCGGAAGGGGCGATCAGGGTGGCTAGCGGGGCCGCGGCGGGGAGGCGCGTGAGGGCGAGGTAGCAGGAGGCGAGCAGGACGAGGAAGACGATCAGGGGGGCCGACGGACGCGGGCACGGGCGTGTCATGGGCGCGCCCTGGACGGTGGCGTGCGCCATGAATAATGGATCATGTCACGCGGGGGAGCCGAGGCGGAAAGAAGGGATTTTTATAGGTTTCTTCCGGCGCGGTGAGTCGTTCAAGCTGGGCCAATGGTCGCCACGTGAGAGAGAGTAGTCGGGTTTCGAAAGTTTGAATTTCAAATAGTTCGTTTCAAGTTTAAATTATGTCCGTGTTCTTTTATAACAAAAATCTAGTATTTGTGTTGGGATCCACGGGTTCGATGTAATTGGAACAGTAGGGATGGACGAGGATTTGAGGCGGTTCACAAGTCACGAGTCAATAGTGGAGCGGCTGGAAGTGATGATTGGGACGTGGCTGTGTCCGTGTCCGTGTCCGTTTATGTGCCCATCAAGCCTGTGCAATTGTAGTGCCCGTCGTTTATTCCCTACTAATTATATGCATATGCAAGTTAACAATGACAAAATATCATTAGGAGGCTATTTTCAAATGCTTTTATGTTCTATAATTGTCGGGTGGTAGGTGCGACATATGTCAACGGATGGTTTATCATTGTGGGAGCCAGTAAGACGTCGCCGGTGCCTGGAAACGGGATGAGGCGAAGACATGCACGCCGGCGAATCTTACCCAGGCTCGGGGCTCTCCGTGGAGATAACACCCCTAGTCCTGCTCTGCGGGGTTTCCGCATGATCACTAGATCAAAATGAGTAGCTACAAGTGCTCCTTGAGCCGTCGGATTCGAGGGAGAAGAAGAACAAGGCTAGCTCTCCTTTTCCTCCCTATATGGTGTGTGTAACTCTATGAGACCAACCTTTTGCATGGGTGCCCCGGGGGTTTATATAGGCCTACCCCCGGGTGTACAATTGTAATCCGGCTGGGCGCGGGTCCCAGCCGTCAGTGTCTGTGTTCGCCGGCTTCTCCGCCGGCCATTGGGGCCCGCCGACTGGTGGGTCCCGCCGGCTGCCGGCCTCTTGGTCGACAGGCCGGCCCCACCGCTTGGGGGTCTTGTCGGCGGCTGGTTACTGTTGCCTTGCCCCTGATGACGAGGGCTTTGTCGAGGCAAGCGTGGCTACAGTGTGCCGCCTTGCGGGCCCTCACTGTAGCCTTACCTCGTCTTGTCTCCTTAATGTGGCGCATGTTTCGAGGGAAGGGGTAGCCGGCTCCCGGGGGCCGGCTACGCCCCTGGCCGGCTGGGGGAGGCCGGGCCGCCTTCGTGCATCTCTCTGGCTAAAGGGGCCCGCCGCCCGCGGGCCGTACTGGCGTCTGTCGTGGATGACGTTGAGGCCAACATGGCTACAGTGCCGAGCCGGACGGGAGATGGCTGACCCGTACGGCGTCCTGTGGCCATGCCTGCTTCGGGATTCGGGGGTAGTGGGCCGTACTGCGACCACGCCCCGTCTTGTCACCGTTATGTGGACACAGTCTTGGTGGGTGCGATCTTGGCCGGCTTCTTGGAGTCGGTGTTCTTCATGGCCGGCTTTTTGGGAGTCGGTGTTCTTCATGGCCGGCTTTTGGGAGTCGGTCCTTTTGGAGCCGGCTTCCTGGAGTCGACCATTTCGTAGCTTTCTTGGGGAAGGTTTCTGGGACTGGGTCGCCTTCTGAGAGTCGGCCCCTGGGATAGCCGGCCGGGGGAAGGCGGCCCAGTGCTTCGAATGCTTGAAGGCTCAAATGGGCTGATAATTTTTTGAGGGGCCAGGGGAGTCGGTTAGGCTACCCGTGGCCATTTACTCCGACAGTAGTCCCCGAAGCTGACTGAGCTTCGAGGTTGGAGGAAGTCGAGAAACTCGGTCAGCTTCCTATCTTGACAAGTCGGCAGCCGGGATTCGGCTTCGATTGGGCGCGCCGTCTTGGCGAAATTTTTTGAAGTCGGAAGGCGGGAGTCTGCCGGCGCGCGCACCGGGCCGCGAGCCGGCCACTTGCCGCCTGCGAACCACGTGGCATCCATTGGCTAAAAAACCTGCCAGCCCACACGCGCGACGAGACGTCGCCGCAGGTCGGGGGCCCACCACTCCTACGCCCTGGCCCAGGCGCGGATTCTCTGTGGCCCAAAGCCGCCCGCATGTCTTCCTGCGGCGGTTTCGGCACGCCCTTAGGGCGTAATAATCACGGGGCGTGGGGGAGTGGGTGTAGTTAATCCCACGTCTCACCCCACGCCTCGCCTCCTCGGCTTCACCGTGCGAAGCTATAAGTAGGGGGAGGGGGGAAACGGCAGGCGCTCGCACGCCCCTCTCCTCTCCGCCATCTTCTTCCTTCTACTCTTCCTTGCAACAGCACCTCGCCACCGCGCCGTTCTACCACTCGATTCTCCGCCGCCACGCTCATTCTCGCCAGCCCTACGCCGCGATGCAGTACGGCGGGGATTGGGACGGCTCCAACGTCCATGAGGATCACGTCGAGTTCCTCCGCAAGACGCGGCGGCTGCCCGGCGCGGACAAGGTGCGGGTCTGCCTCGCGCCGGAGAAGGAGATCACGCCGGAGCCGGAGGAAGGCGAGCGGGTAGTCTTCCGCTCGCATTTCTTGCGCGGCATCGGCTTGCCCGCGAGCGCCTTATTCCGCTCCTTTCTCGAGTTCTACCAACTCCAGCCGCACCACCTCACCCCGAACACGGTGGTGCTGCTGTCCGCCTTCGTCACCTTGTGCGAAGGCTACCTCGGCGTCCTCCCCACCCTCGAGCTCTGGGGGGAGTTCTTTCAGTCCAAGCTGGGCACACGTATGCAGGGCATGCCGGCTCAGAGTGGTGCCTTCATCGCGATGCGGAGGGTGACTGCCGACAACCCCTTCCCCGTCATCACGCTGATCCAGTCGGTGAAGCTATGGCAGAAGTCATACTTCTATGTGAAGAACGTCGCCCCGCAGGGCGACTACGTCAATTTGCCGGCTTACGAAGCCGGCCCACCGGCGGGCAGGCGGCCCCAGTGGTCCTATCGGGCCGTGACGCTGACACCGGCTGGAGCCGCAACTGTCGCCCGACTGTGGGTGATGATCCAGTCGGAGGGCTTATCGGGGCCCGACCTACTGGCCGCCTTCGTCACGCGCCGGGTGCTCCCGCTCTAGAGCCGCCCTCATCTGATCTGTCAGATGAGCGGCCAGCTCGATCCGAGTCGGATGTGCACCAAAGACATGCCGCACGACGAAGTGGCCCATATGGTGAACTACCTTGCGAACTGCAAGCTCTCCGCAGAGTGGCAGTTTGGCAAGGAGCCGTATTGCCGAGCTCACCCGCCGCCCACGGTATGTTCTTTTTTTTCTTTCTCCTCTCTCAGTTTTGTCGCCGAGTTCCTTTTGGCCGACTCTGACTAGTCGGCTTGTCTCGACAGAGCCCTCTTCTTCGACCTGTAGGCGGGTCGGACGCGGAGCGCCGATTCGTCCCCGACCGGGCGGAGCACGATCTGGAGGACCCCGACTTGGGGCCGGCCGCCATGGACGACAACACCGAGGCGGGCGGTGGCCAAGCCGGCGGCGAGGCAGGCGGCTCCGGGCTTGGAGTCAGCTTCGACGACTGGCCGAACGATGACGAGGCGGAAGTCGTCCCATGCCGCCAGCCGGCGCCTGGCCACGACGCGGGTTCCTCCGCCGCGCCGCCTGCTCGGGGCGGCGGGCAAAAGCGTCGTGCCGCGCCGGGCTTGTTCGGCAGTCGGCCCAAGAAGCCCAGAAGCAGGGCAGCGGCGACCAGGAGGGAGGAGGCGGCCGCGAAGGCGGCCCGCTTCCGCAAGGCGGTGAGGCAGCCGCAGATGGTGTCGGCGTAAGTATATACTCCTTCGTGTATTCTTTTTTCTTTTCTCTGGTAGTTCCTGAATCCTCGTCCTTTCCCCAAAAAACCAGAGCTCCATTGTCGCTCGAGCGGGCTGCTGCCGCCTCCGTCGTTGGGTCACTGGGATGATCTGGGAGCACTACTTGCCGCGTGGACCCCCGTGCAGATCTTCAGGCGGCGACGGAGCAGAACGTGCGGGAGGCGCGGGAGGAGCGGGAGGCGCGGGAGGCGGAGGCATTGAGGGCGGCCGCCGCCAAGGCGGCGCAGGAGGAGGAGGCGGCGAAGGCGCGCGTTGACGCCGCGGCCAAGGCCCAAGCAGAGGCTGCGGCTGCGGCGATGGCGGAGGGGGCCTTCCTGGTCACCCCACTGCGCGTCGCGGCGCCTGGGGCCCTGGAGCCCCCGCCAGAAGAAGCCGGCGGTGACCAACCGGGGTTGGAGAGGGAGGACGACGTCGTCATCCTGGAGAGGGTGGCGGCACCGGCCCCGCCGACTGGGGCGACTCAAGGCGGCCGGCCTGACCTGCAGCCTGTGCAATCAGCCGGGGGCGAGCCGGCCGCGAGGACTGATCTGGTGGTCCGGACGCCGTCGCGCCAGTGCACAGGGAAGGCCGCATCAGAGCCGCAGAAGGCTGCATCAGAGCCGCAGCCGGCCGCGGGCTCCAGCTCGTCGGCCCAGGATATGGAGGCGGCCAGCGCCAGCTCGGGGTGGACGCCGGGCGGAGGGACGGCCGTGATGAATGTGGCCGCGCAGGATGTCCGGACCCGGCTTCAAGCCCAGGCTACGGCGCTGAGGAAGTACAACGACGAGTTCCTTGCGACGCGGGCGGCCATCCGGGTTAGTCTTCTTGTCTTTGCTTTTTTTATCTTGATTTCTTCCGTGGGGGCGCGTCAGTGCACCCACTGGGTGTAGTCCCCGAGTTCCGAGTCGGCTGCTGAGCAGGCGGCTTGGAACTCCCTAGCAGACCTTGTGTTGCTATTCTTGTTCTCATTCGCTCTCCTGCCTGACTTGCAGGACTACCACAACCTCCGCGCAGCTGCCTTCAACTCCCAGGCTCGAGAACTGACCCAGAAGACTGCTGACCTATCTGAGAGCCGGGGTAAGTGCTTCGTCCTTTATCTCATGTGGGGGCGCGTCAGCGCACCCACTGGGTGTAGTCCCCGAGATTCGGGCCGACTGCTGAGCAGTCGGGTCCGATCTTCCTTGACGACTTCTTCTTATTGCTTCTTTTTTCTCTGCCATCCCTGCAGCGGCTAACGCCAGTCTAAGGGAGCAGCTGGGAGGGTCTCAGGCCACCCTTCATGCTAAGGAGGCCGAGTTTGCCGCCTTGGCGCAGGAGCGTGACCGCCTGGCCAAGAGGTTGGCCGACCAGGAGGAGAGCCACAAGGCGGCCCTGAAGGCGGTGCAGGACAGCGAGGCCGCCCTCCAGGCCGAGTACGAGACAGAGGCGGCTAGCTGGGCCGAAGCGAAGCAGTCGCTGAACAATGGCTATGGCCAGATCGAAGATTTGGTTGACGGTAAGCCGCCTTCTTCTTCGTCCTTTCTTGCCGCTTGCCGTTTTTGGCTCGTTTTCTGACTTGGTGTTTTCTCTTCTTTCTCTTTTTTTCTTGCGCAGAGTACTTCCCTGGCTACTCTACCGCCGCCAACCAGATCATCGAGGCCCGCCGCGAGGCACAGAGGCAGGCTGGCGCCGAGATTGCGCCAAACACTCGCCGGTCGCTGGAGGAGCAGCTCTTGGCGATCCAGGCCCGTCTCCAGCCGGCTCATCGCCTGCTCCGCCGGCTTCAACGTGTCGGGGCGCAGATGTTGGCCGCCCTCTGGCCTGGCGAAGTGGTTCCCCGCACCCCTAGTCGGACTGCCGACTGGCTGGAGGTGGCGGTCGGCCGCTTCGAAGCCTGGAAGGCTTCGGCGGCTCGGTCCGGCGCCAGGCGGGCGCTGGAGTTCGTCAAGGCCTGGTATCCCGGGCTGAGTCTGGACCAGCTGGCCACCTGGCGGCAGCAGGCCGACACAGAGCTGGAGCCGGTGCGGTCGGTTATCATCCGGCGGGCTTCAGCGATCGTCGACTACACCGACACCAGCGCCTTCGCCCCTAAGGTGGACGACAACGGTGTTGCCCAGCCGGAGGAATGGTTCGGGCTGAACCCGGCAGACAACAAAGACTCGGCGGAGGAGATCGACTCCAGCGACGAGGGCGAAGAGGAGGAGGAGGAGGGTGAAGACGCCGGGCCGGATGGTGGAGCGGCCGGCCAGCCTCAGCTTGACCGTGCCTCCAGCAACACGGCACGCGTGGGTGCACCGCCTGTCGCCGGCGATGATCAAGCCGAGACCCGCCAGCCGGCCACTCCTTCAGCTGGTGACGCCATCTCCACCAACCAACCCGGCTCCCACACCGCGCCTTTAGTCTAGTCTGCTATCTTTATTTTCCTGTCTTATCACTTTTGGAACAATATTTTGTTAAGTTTGCACAATTCCACCCACTGGGGGTGTATTCGAACTATGTTGATTGCCGGCCTGTTGGGGGCTTTATATGTAGATATGACTATGCATGTGTTTGGCTTTTCCTTGTTCTTTGCTTTTCATCCTTCTGCTGTTTCCTTTGCCGCCCTCCCTTGGTTGCCGCCTCCCCAGTCAGACAGTTGCTCTGCAATCTGTGGCTGGAGAAGTGCTTGGCCATTGGGAGGGCAAGTACTCTAGCTTTGTTGGATTATAGCGAAGTGTTTGGGAAGCCGGCCAGCCGGCTGTTCTGACAGCCGGCAAGCGTGGTTGGAGGCCGTCTTTTCGCTATACAAGTTCATTAGTCCTTAGCCGTTTTTCGTGTGGGCATCCTTTCTGCCTTGGCTCTTGCTAGTCGGACAGTCGGTTCTTCGAGCTGCGACTTTCAACAAGAGAGGACTCGGGAGCCGGCACACTACTTGTCTGACTTCAGGTAGAACTTTAATATAGCTTAAGGCGGCCAGTCCCCGGGCCGACTAGTCGAACCCGGTGCCAGACAGGAAATCAAATGTAATAATACATTCATGGATATGACACTCGTCACTCATAGATAAAGAAGGCAGTCCCCGAGTGCTCCTCGGGGGGCCTGTTGTTTCGTACTTAATACAAAAGGGTAGCATGATACATACTGCTTTCAACTGTAAAATCTTCTCAGGAGGTTCGCGTTCCATGGTCGCTCCGACTCCTTGCCGGAGTCATCCCTCTTGCGTGCTCTTGGTTTTTGCGCGTCGATCAAGTAGTAGGAGTCGTTGCCTAGTGCCTTGCTGATGACGAAAGGGCCTTCCCAGGGGGCCGAGAGCTTGTGCTGGCCGGCTGTTCGCTGGATCAGCCGAAGCACAAGGTCGCCCTCCTGGAAAGATCTTGGCTTGACCTTGCGGTTGTGGTAACGGCGCAACCCCTGCTGGTAGATGGCGGACCGGCTGAGTGCTAACAGCCGGCCTTCTTCCAGTAGGTCGACACCGTCTTCTCTTGCTTCCTTGGCCTCCGCCTCCGTGTACATGGTGACCCGAGGCGAGTCGAACTCGATGTCGGTTGGGATGACAGCCTCGGCACCATATACAAGGAAGAACGGAGTGAAGCCGGTTGACTTGTTAGGGGTAGTACGCAGACTCCAGAGGACAGCCGACAGCTCATCGAGCCAGCAGCCGGCCGATCGCTCCAGTGGTACAACCAGTCGGGGCTTGATGCCGGAGAGGATGAGTCCATTTGCTCGCTCGACCTGGCCGTTTGACTGCGGGTGGGCAACGGACGCTAAGTCCAGTCGGATACCCTGCGTCGCGCAGAAACGTGCCAGTGCTCCTTTGGCAAAGTTTGTGCCGTTGTCGGTGATGATGCTGTGCGGTACGCCATACCGAGTAGTGATGTCGGTGACGAACGTCACGGCAGTCGGCCCGTTCAGCTTCTTGATCGGCTTCGCTTCGATCCACTTGGTGAACTTGTCCACGGCGACAAGCAGATGTGTCAAGCCGCCGCGGGCTGTCTTGAAAGGGCCCACCATGTCCAGTCCCCAGACGGCAAAGGGCCAGGTGAGGGGAATGGTCTTGAGTGCAGAAGCCGGCAGGTGTTGCTTGGAACTGAAGACTTGGCATCCTCTGCAGCTCTTGACTATCTCTTTGGCATCTTCCAAAGCAGTCGGCCAAAAGAAACCGTGGCGGAAAGCTTTGGCCACAAGTGATCTTGAGGCTGCGTGGTGGCCGCATTCGCCTTGATGGATATCCTTGAGGATTGCCACTCCTTTTTCTGGCTCGACACAGCGCTGGAAGACTCCAGTGACGCTGCGCTTGACAAGCTCTCTGTTGATTATTGCATATGCTCCGGCTCGTCGTTGCACTAGTCTTGCTGAGATCTCATCAGCCGGCAGCTCTCTGTTGACTAGGAATTTGAGGATGGGCTGGGCCCATGATGGAGCTGTGACTTCTTCTTCTGTTAGTACGCCACCATGACTCGGGTGGGTGGGTCGGGTGGCGTGGAATTGGAGTCGGCCACCGCTTCTTGTGTTGCTGCAGTCCCCGGGCCGACTGCTGCAGTCCCCGGGCCGACTGCTGCAGTCCCCGGGCCGGGTTCTGAAGTCCCTGAGCCGGGTGCGACTACGGCAGTCCCCGGGCCGGTTGTCGAAGTCGCCGTGGCGCCTGCGGGGTTCCTCCAGTCGGATCCGGCTGCATCGGGGACAGGCGGTACGAAGATAGAGTCCGACTCTGGAGACGGCTTGATGGACGGCTTGAGGAGGCGCTGGAGGGAGACACCGGTTGGTATAGCCTGTCGGGTGGAGCCGATCCGTGCCAGGGCATCTGCTTGGTCGTTGTCGGCCCTTGGTACGTGAAGGAACTCGCACCCTTCGAAGTACCCACTGATCCGCTGGACGAGAAATCGATAGCTCGCCATGTTTGCATCCTTAGCGTCCCAGTCGCCAGATGACTACTGGACCACTAAGTCTGAGTCGCCATAACACAGGATCCGTCGTATGCCGAGTTCTTTGGCTAGCCGGAGCCCATGTATGAGCGCCTCGTACTCGGCCACATTGTTGGAGGCGGCAAAGTGGATTTGCAGCATGTATCTGAGTTTGTCGCCTTTGGGAGAGGTGAGGACGATGCCGGCCCCCAAGCCGGTGCGCATCTTGGACCCGTCGAAGTGCATCCGCCAATGGGTAGAGTCGGGAGCCAGCGGTAGGTACTGGGTCTCGGCCCAGTCGACGAGGAAGTCGGCCAATGCTTGGGACTTGATGGCGGTGCGGGGTTGGTAGAAGATTGTGTACGGTGCCAATGCAATGGCCCATTTAGCCACCCGGCCGGATGCATCCCGGCTGCCTATGATCTCGGCAAGCGGGGCGGTGCACACGACCGTGATGGGATGCTCTTGGAAGTAGGGCTTCAGCTTCTTGGCGGCGAAGTACACCCCATAGCACATCTTCTGGTAGTGCGGGTAGTTTTGCTTTGAGCTGGATAGTACTTCGCTTAGATAATACACCGGCCTCTGGACTAGCTGGGCTCGGCCTTCTTCCGGGCGCTGGACCACGACAACTGTACTGACCACTCGGCTAGTCGCGGCAATGTAGAGGAGCATGGGCTCCTTCTCAGTCGGCGCTGCCAGGACAGGTGGAGTGGTCAGCATCTTCTTCAACTCATGGAAGGCTTGGTCGGCTTGGTCATTCCACTCGAAGTGAGTGGACTTCTTCATGAGTCGGTACAGGGGGAGAGCCTTCTCTCCTAGTCGGCTGATAAAGCGGTTTAGGGAGGCCAAGGCACCCGGTGAACTTCTGCACATCTCGCAATTTGGTGGGAATCTCCATCCTCTCGATGGCCTTGATCTTCACAGGGTTGCACTCGATGCCGCGTTCGGAGACCAGAAAGCCTAGCAGCTGGCCGGCTGGTACTCCGAACACGCATTTCTCGGGGTTGAGCTTGATTTGGAATCGGCGCAAGTTGGCGAATGTTTCTTTGAGGTCCTCCAGCAGGGTGCCGCGCTTCTCTGTCTTCACCACAATGTCGTCTACGTAGACGTGGGCATTTCTGCCGAGTTGCTTGAGGAGGCATTTCTGCATGCAACGCTGAAAAGTGGCACCGGCATTCCTTAAGCCGAATGTCATAGTCAGGTAACAGAAAGCTCCGAATGGTGTGATGAAGGCAGTCTTCAGGCGGTCTGCTGGGTCCAACTTGATTTGATGGTACCCTGAGTAGGCATCCAAAAAACTCAACAGATCGCATCCGGCTGTGGAGTCTATCACTTGGTCAATCCGTGGCAAAGCAAACGGATCCTTGGGGCAGGCCTTGTTGAGGCTGGTGTAGTCTATACACATACGCCACTTGTTGTTCTTCTTCAAAACCAAGACGGGGTTGGCAAGCCACTCTGGGAAAAATACTTCCATAATAAAGCCAGCGGCGAGGAGCCGGGCTATCTCTTCTCCTACGATTCTTCGCTTCTCTTCTGACAGTCGGCGGAGGGGCTGCTTGACCGGCTTCGCGTCGGCTCGGACGTGTAATTTGTGCTCGGCGAAATCCTTCGGGACACCCGGCATGTCCTTTGGGGACCATGCAAAGATGTCTCGATTCTCACGGAGGAAGTCGACGAGCTCGCCTTCCTATTTACTGTCCAGGTTTGCCCCAATGACAGCAAACCTTTCCGGGTTCTCCGGGTCCAGAGGTATCTTCTTCGTCTCCTTGGCCGGCTGGAAGGAGCCCTGCGCATCACAATCTTTGGGGTTGGGGGACAAGGCCGGCTGCTTGCCGGCCATGGCCACAACCCGTTCCAGCATCTTCTCTTCTGCCACTACGAGGGACTCGGCCAGCCGACTGCTGGCCATGGCGCACTCGATGGACTTCTTGTAGTCGCCGGCTACGGTGATGATCCCCTTCGAGCTCGGCATCTTCATCTTTAGGTAGGCGTAGTGGGGCACAGCCATGAACTTGGCCAGAGCAGGTCGGCCAAGCAAAGCATGGTAGGGGCTCTCCAGATCCACTACCTCAAACCAGATCGCTTCTCGGCGAAAATGATCCTTGTCTCCGAAGAGAACATCCATCTTGATCTTGCCGATCGGGGAACAAGACAAGCCGGGCACGATGCCATGGAACACGGTCCGGCTTGGCATGAGCTGCTTCGCCTTGATGTTCAGCTTCTCCATGGTATCGCGGTACAGTATATTGATACTGCTTCCGCCATCAATCAGGACGCGGGAGAATCGGGCAGCTCGCCTCTCCGTCGCGAGGGTGACATCCAAGACTAGTGCATAGGAGCCAGGGGATGGCATCACCTCTGGGTGGTCGGCCTGGCTCCAGTTGATGGGCTTCTCGGACCAGTGCATGAACTCGGGGGCGCTAGAGGCGACTGCGTTGACCTCTTGATGCTGACGGCGCCGACTACGCTTGTCTTCGACTTGGCTTGTGAAGACGACGTAGGCGGCGTGCTCTTCAGGGAACTCATCTTGAATGGCTCCGACTGCTGGCCGAGCCGCCGGCTGCTGGGGGCTGGAGGCGGCGGGCCGGGAGGCGGAGGCGGCACCAGCCCCTCGCCCTTGGAGATTCGCGTGAGCCAGTGGCACTTTCGGGTCGTGTGGTTGGACGGCTTCGCGCCGCTGTGGAACTTGCAGGGGGCGTCGAGAGTCTGCTCGTAGGAGAAAGCCGGCTGCCAAGCCGGCCTGCCACCCTTCTTCTTGGGAGCGGGCCGCTCTTCGGGCTGCTCATCTTCAACTGTGGCCACCTGCCGACTGGTGGAAGGCGGCATAGGGGCCTTGCGCTTGTGATCGTTCTGGTAGGGGCGCCGATTGGAGTCGCCAGCCGGCGTCTTGGGAGCCGGAGCGAGCACCTTCCCAGAGGCGTCCACTCGGAAGCTCGGTCTTCATCGAGGAGTCGGCCGTGGCGTACTTGTCCGCGATGATCAGCAGTTCGTCGAGGGTAGCCGGCTCGTCGCAGAGGAGTCGGTGCTTGAGGAGGGTGCCCTCTCGGCACCCGGCGGTGAAGTACTCGATGGCCTGAACCTCGTGCACCCCCTCGCAGGAGTTGCGGAGCTCGGCCCACCGCGTGAGGTAGTCGCGGGTCGACTCGTTGGGCCCTTGGACGCATAGGGAGAGCTGGCGAGGCTTGGGAGGCCGCTTGTACGTGCTGGTGAAGTTGCGGACGAAGACTTCCGTGAAGTCCAGCCAGCTGTTGATGCTGTAGGGCTTGAGGCTGTTGAGCCAGGTGCGCGCCGTGCCTTGCAGCATGAGGGGGACGTACTTCACGGCCACGCGCCGATTGCCATTGGCTATGCTGACAGCAGTAGAGTAGTCGATGAGCCAATCTTCCGGCTTCACAGAGCCGTTGTACTTGGGCGTGTCTCTGGGGAGCGAGAACCCTTTGGGGAAGGGCTCGTCGCGGATGCGGGGGCCAAAGCATGGCGGCCGACATCGTCTTCTTCTTCTAGCGCCAGGGATCGAGCTAGGCGGTCGATCCGGTGGCGGGCGTCGTTCTCGCCGACTCCTTCGCGGCGGCCTAGTCGGCCACCAAGAGTCGGATGCGTGACAGGCGGCGGGGTGGGGTATCTCTCCCCTCGAGGCGGGGGAGGAGGCAGATTTCCTTGGCGCTCCACCGCTCGAGGGCGGCCTTCCGCGTCGCGCTCGATGGTGATACGAGTCCGGCTGCGGCTAGCAGCCGGCTCCTTGTCTTTCCTCACGCGGGCGCCGCTCGCAGTCGGCGACCGGGATGTCGCGGCGTGCTCCCGGCGCGGGGGAGGACTCTCAGCGCGGGCGCTGGCTTCGTGCCGTTCTGCGGCCGCGTCGATCAGCTGCTGGATCCGCCTTGTCATGTAGGGGAGCTCATCGGCTCCCAGCCCATTTAGCTCTTCAGCGGCCGCCTGAGCGGCTCGCAGATTCTCGAGCGGGGTGGCGTAGACGGGGCGGTCTGCCCCCAGCATGCTGGCGATAGCCGCGCCGCGCTTCTGGACGAAGCCGGCTCGGCTCGGCCTGCCACGAGGCGGCGTGCCAAAGGCGGCGCGGTCGACTTCGCGCTGGTGGGCCTCGGTGAGGCGTCTCATGGAGGCTATCTTCTGGCCTTCCGCGATGAGGGCGAGGCGGCGTGCCTCCAAGGTCTCGGCGTCGGCGTCGGCCGGGATGGGGACGGATAAGTCGTGCATCGCCGCTTGCAGGGCGTCGTGGGCGTTCTCGCCCGAGTTGGCGACGTGGCTGATGACCAACACTTCGGTGACAGCGCTGCTGCCGCTGTCAGCTCGAGGGAGAGGGTCGTCGAAGACCACCACGTCGGAGGGGTAGGCGTCGAGCGATGCCGTGTCGGAATCGACAAGCATCGGGTCGGTGGAGCCGACCGACTCCAAGTCTGCAGCAGGCTCGCTGGAGACGTGAAGTTGGTCGAGGAGGCTGACGAGGCGGCTCTCGGGGTAGTCCGTGCCCGCGTCGGACGCGGGCTCGTCGGAGATGCGAGTCTCGCCGAGCAGATCGGCGAGGCAGCTCGCTCGCGCAGGCGTCGTCGACGCCTTGCAGCGCGTCGGGGCAAACGCCATCGGGCGCAGCAGGCTGGCTGCGCTCGCGGGGGAGAAAAAGGGTTCCCGTCCAGAACAGGTCTCCGGACGACGGTGCACCTGGCCCCATGGTGGGCGCCAAATGTCGGGTGGTAGGTGCGACATATGCCAACGGGTGGCTTATCATTGTGGGAGCCAGTAAAACATCGCTGGTGCCTGGAAACGGGATGAGGCGAAGACATGCACGCCGGCGAATCTTACCCAGGTTCGGGGCTCTCCGTGGAGATAACACCCCTAGTCCTGCTCTGCGGGGTCTCCGCATGATCACTAGATCAAAATGAGTAGCTACAAGTGCTCCTTGAGCTGTCGGATTCGAGGGAGAAGAAGAGCAAGGCTAGCTCTCCTTTCCTCTCTATATGGTGTGTGTAACTCTATGAGCCAACCTTTGCATGGGTGCCCCGGGGGTTTATATAGGCCTACCCCCGGGGGTACAATTGTAATCCGGCTGGGCGCGGGTCCCAGCCGTCAGTGTCTGTGTTCGCCGGCTTCTCCGCCGGCCATTGGGGCCCGCCGACTGGTGGGTCCCGCCGGCTGCCGGCCTCTTGGTCGACAGGCCGGCCCCACCGCTTGGGGGTCTTGTCGGCGGCTGGTTACTGTTGCCTTGCCCCTGATGACGAGGGCTTTGTCGAGGTAAGCGTGGCTACAGTGTGCCGCCTTGCGGGCCCTCACTGTAGCCTTACCTCGTCTTGTCTCCTTAATGTGGCACATGTTTCGAGGGAGGGGTAGCCGGCTCCCGGGGGCCGGCTACGCCCCTGGCCGACTGGGGGAGGCCGGGCCGCCTTCGTGCATCTCTCTGGCTAAAGGGGCCCGCCGCCCGCGGGCCGTACTGGCGTCTGTCGTGGATGACGTTGAGGCCAACATGGCTACAGTGCCGAGCCGGACGGGAGATGGCTGACCCGTACGGCGTCCTGTGGCCATGCCTGCTTCGGGATTCGGGGGTAGTGGGCCGTACTGCGACCACGCCCCGTCTTGTCACCGTTATGTGGACATAGTCTTGGTGGGTGCGATCTTGGCCGGCTTCTTGGAGTCGGTGTTCTTCATGGCCGGCTTTTTGGGAGTCGGTGTTCTTCATGGCCGGCTTTTGGGAGTCGGTCCTTTTGGAGCCGGCTTCCTGGAGTCGGCCATTTCGTAGCTTTCTTGGGGAAGGTTTCTGGGACTGGGTCGCCTTCTGAGAGTCGGCCCCTGGGATAGCCGGCCGGGGGAAGGCGGCCCAGTGCTTCGAATGCTTGAAGGCTCAAATGGGCTGATAATTTTTTGAGGGGCCAGGGGAGTCGGTTAGGCTACCCGTGGCCATTTACTCCGACAGTAGTCCCCGAAGCTGACTGAGCTTCGAGGTTGGAGGAAGTCGAGAAACTCGGTCAGCTTCCTATCTTGACAAGTCGGCAGCCGGGATTCGGCTTCGATTGGGCGCGCCGTCTTGGCGAAATTTTTTGAAGTCGGAAGGCGGGAGTCTGCCGGCGCGCGCACCGGGCCGCGAGCCGGCCACTTGCCGCCTGCGAACCACGTGGCATCCCTTGGCTAAAAAGCCTGCCAGCCCACGCGCGCGACGAGACATCGCCGCAGGTCGGGGGCCCGCCACTCCTACGCCCGGGCCCAGGCGCGGATTCTCTGCGGCCCAAAGCCGCCCGCACGTCTTCCTGCGGCGGTTTCGGCACGCCTTTAGGGCGTAATAATCGCGGGGCGTGGGGGGAGTGGGTGCAGTTAATCCCACGTCTCACCCCACGCCCTCGCCTCCTCGGCTTCACCGTGCGAAGCTATAAGTAGGGGGAGGGGGGAAGCGGCAGGCGCTCGCACGCCCCTCTCCTCTCCGCCATCTTCTTCCTTCTGCTCTTTCCTTGCAACAGCGCCTCGCCGCCGCACCGTTCCACCACTCGATTCTCCGCCGCCGCGCTCATTCTCGCCAGCCCTACGCCACGATGCAGTACGGCGGGGATTGGGACGGCTCCAACGTCCATGAGGATCACGTCGAGTTCCTCCGCAAGACGCGGCGGCTGCCCGGCGCGGACAAGGTGCGGGTCCGTCTTGCGCCGGCGAAGGAGATTACGCCGGAGCCGGAGGAAGGCGAGCGGGTAGTCTTCCGCTCGCATTTCTTGCACGGCATCGGCTTGCCCGTGAGCGCCTTCTTCCGCTCCTTTCTCGAGTTCTACCAACTCCAGCCGCACCACCTCACCCCGAACACGGTGGTGCTGCTGTCCGCCTTCGTCACCTTGTGCGAAGGCTACCTCGGCGTCCTCCCCACCCTCGAGCTCTGGGGGGAGTTCTTCCAGTCCAAGCTGGGCACGCGCATGCAGGGCGTGCCGGCTCAGAGTGGCGCCTTCATCGCGATGCGGAGGGTGGCTGCCGACAACCCCTTCCCCGTCATCACGCTGATCCAGTCGGTGAAGCTATGGCAGAAGTCATACTTCTACGTGAAGAACGTCGCCCCGCAGGGCGACTACGTCAATCTGCCGGCTTACGTAGCCGGCCCACCGGTAGGCAGGCGGCCCCAGTGGTCCTATCGGGCCGTGACGCTGACGCCGGCTGGAACCGCAGCTGTCGCCCGAGTGCGGGCGATGATCCAGTCGGAGGGCTTGTCGGGGCCCGACCTGCTGGCCGCCTTCGTCACGCGCCGGGTGCTCCCGCTCCAGAGCCGCCCTCATCTGATCTGTCAGATGAGCGGCCAGCTCGATCCGAGCCGGATGTGCACCAAAGACATGCCGCACGACGAGGTGGCCTATATGGTGAACTACCTTGCGAACTGCAAGCTCTCCGCAGAGTGGCAGTTCGGCAAGGAGCCATATTGCCGAGCCCATCCGCCGCCCACGGTATGTTCTCCTTTTCTCTTTCTCTTCTCTCAGTTTTGTCGCCGAGTTCCTTTTGGCCGACTCTGACTAGTCGGCTTGTCTCGACAGAGCCCTCTTCTTCGGCCTGCAGGCGGGTCGGACGCGGAGCGCCGATTCGTCCCCGACCGGACGGAGCACGATCTGGAGGACCCCGACTTGGGGGCGGCCGCTATGGACGACAACACCGAGGCGGGCGGTGGCCAAGCCGGCGGCGAGGCAGGCGGCTCCGGGCTTGGAGTCAGCTTCGACGACTGGCCGAACGATGACGAGGCGGAAGTCGTCCCACGCCGCCAGCCGGCGCCTGGCCACGACGCGGGTTCCTCCGCCGCGCCGCCTGCTCGGGGCGGCGGGCAAAAGCGTCGTGCCGCGCCGGGCTTGTTCGGCAGTCGGCCCAAGAAGCCCAGAAGCAGGGCAGCGGCGACCAGGAGGGAGGAGGCGGCCGCGAAGGCGGCCCGCTTCCGCAAGGCGGTGAGGCAGCCGCAGATGGTGTCGGCGTAAGTATATACTCCTTCGTGTATTCTTTTTTCTTTTCTCTGGTAGTTCCTGAATCCTCGTCCTTTCCCCAAAAAACCAGAGCTCCATTGTCGCTCGAGCGGGCTGCTGCCGCCTCCGTCGTTGGGTCACTGGGATGATCTGGGAGCACTACTTGCCGCGTGGACCCCCGTGCAGATCTTCAGGCGGCGACGGAGCGGAACGCGCGGGAGGCGCGGGAGGAGCGGGAGGCGCGGGAGGCGGAGGCATTGAGGGCGGCCGCTGCCAAGGCGGCGCAGGAGGAGGAGGCGGCGAAGGCGCGCGTTGACGCCGCGGCCAAGGCCCAAGCAGAGGCTGCGGCTGCGGCGATGGCGGAGGGGGCCTTCCTGGTCACCCCACTGCGCGTCGCGGCGCCTGGGGCCCTGGAGCCCCCGCCAGAAGAAGCCGGCGGTGACCAACCGGGGTTGGAGAGGGAGGACGACGTCGTCATCCTGGATCATGTTTCGAGGGAAGGGGTAGCCGGCTCCCGTGTGACGCCCCCGATTTGACCGTACACTAATCATGCACGCAAATGTGTACGATCAAGATCAGGGACTCACGGGAAGAGATCACAACACAACTCTACAACACAAATAAGTCATACAAGCATCATAATACAAGCCAGGGGCCTCGAGGGCTCGAATACAAGTGCTCGATCATAGACGAGTCAGCGGAAGCAACAATATCTGAGTACAGACATAAGTTAACAAGTTGCCTTAAGAAGGCTAACACAAAAGTAACAACGATCGAAAAGGCAAGGCCTCCTACCTGGGACCTCCTAACTACTCCTCGAAGCCGAACTCCATGTAGAATCATCCTCGGGATGTCTAGCTCCTGGACTCCAGCATCTGGTTGCGACAATCAGGTATAGAAAGGGGAAAAGAGGGATAAAAGCAACCATGAGTACTCATCCAAAGTACTCGCAAGCAAGGAGCTACACTACATATGCATGGGTATATGTGTAAAGGGCCATATCAGTGGACTGAACTGCAGAATGCCAGAATAAGGGGTTTAGCTAATCCTGTCGAAGACTACGCTTCTGGCCATCTCCATCTTGTAGCATGTAGAAGAGAGTAGATTGAAGTCCTCCAAGTAGCATCGCGTAGCATAACCCTACCCGGCGATCCCCTCCTCGTCGCCCTGTTAGAGAGCGATCACCGGGTTATATCTGGCACTTGGAAGGGTGTGTTTTATTAAGTATCCGGTTCTAGTTGTCATAAGGTCAAGGTACAACTCCGGGTCGTCCTTTTACCGAGGGACACGGCTATTCGAATAGATAAACTTCCCTGCAGGGGTGCACCACATAACCCAACACGCTTGATCCCATTTGGCCGGACACACTTTCCTGGGTCATGCCCGGCCTCGTAAGATCAACACGTCGCAGCCCCACCTAGGCACAACAGAAAGGTCAGCACGCCGGTCTAACCCTATGCGCGCAGGGGTCTGGGCCCATCGCCCTATGCACACCTGCACGTTGCGTACGCGGCCGGAAGCAGACCTAGCCTAGTGGCGTTCCAGTCCAATCCGGCGCGCGCCACTCAGTCGCTGACGTCACGAAGGCTTCGGCTGATACCACGACGCCGGGATACCCATAACTACTCCCGCGTAGATGGTTAGTGCGTATAGACCAAATGGCCAGACTCAGATCAAATACCAAGATCTCGTTAAGCGTGTTAAGTATCCGCGAACGCCGACCAGGGCCAGACCCACCTCTCTCCTAGGTGGTCTCAACCTGCCCTGTCGCTCCGCCACAAGGTAACAGTCGGGAGCCGTCAAGAACCCAGGCCCACCTCTACCGGGGTGGAGCCACCTGTCCTTTCAGCCCCCTCATCAGAATCACTTGCGGGTACTCAACGAGCCGACCCGACTTTAGTCACCACATGTGTCATGTATATAATGTATATAGTATATACCCGTGATCACCTCCCGAAGTGATCACGGCCCAGTAGTATAGCATGGCAGACGGACAAGAGTGTAGGGCCACTGATGGAACACTAGCATCCTATACTAAGCAGTAGGATAGCAGGTAAGGGTAACAACTGTAGCAACAATGTCAGGCTATGCATCAGGATAGGATTAACGGAAAGCAGTAACATGCTACACTACTCTAATGCAAGCAGTATAGAGAAGACTAGGCGATATCTGGTGATCAAGGGGGGGGGCTTGCCTGGTTGCTCTGGCAAGTAGGAGGGGTCGTCAACTCCGTAGTCGAACTGGGCAGCAGCAGTGTCGGTCTCGTAGTCTACCGGAGAGAAGAGGGGGGAAGAAACAGTAAATACAATGCAAACATAAGCATGACGATGCGTGACATGACAATGAGCGGTACTAGGTGTGCCCTAACGCGGCAGTAGGTGGTACCGGCGAAGGGGGGGAACATCCGGGAAAGTATTCCCGATGTTTCGCATTTTTGGACAGATGAAACGGAGGGGGAAAGTTGCGTGTTCGATAGGTTAGGGAGGTGTGGTGGACGAACGGGCTACGTATTCGGATTTGTCTCGTCGTTCTGAGCAACTTTCATGTACAAAGTTTTCCCATCTGAGTTACATATTAAAAGATATGATTTTCTAAAGATTTAATCATTTTCTGAAATTATTTAATTTAACAAAAAAAGGAATATGACATCAGCATGACGTAATGATGACCTCAGCAGTCAACAGAGCGGCTGACCAGGTCAAACTGACCAGTGGGTCCTACCTGTCATAGACAGTGGACTAACAGAAGATTAAACTAACTAAATTTAGATTAGTTAACTACTGGACCCCACCTGTCATTGTCTAATCAGCTAAACTAATTAGTTTTAATTATTAAAATGTTTTAATTACAGGATTAAGCGGTGGGGCCCGCACGTCAGTGGCTGGGGCCTGCCCAGTCAGCAGTTGACTGGGTCAACCCAGTCAACTGGGACCCATGGGGCCTACTGGCAGTGGCTCTGGGGTGGCCCCAGGCCAGCCACGTCGGCGGCCGGCGCCGGAGCGACTCCGGCGACCAAAACAGAGGCGGCCCCTCGCCGGAGTTGGCCGGAATCGCGCTACAAGTGACCATTTGGCCCGGGGTTTGGCCCTACGGGACGCGCACGTCGCGCCGTGTCAGATGTGGGCAGTGGCAGGAGCGGAGACGGCCGGAATCGGGCGGGGCGTCGACGGGCGGCGGCAGCCGGAGTTGGCCGAGCACGGGATCGACTCTACGGGCGCTAATGCGATGGACTGGCGGCACGGGCGGTATCGGGGCGATGCACTGAGCACGACCGAGTGCTTGCCCGGCCCTGAAACGAACGGCAGCAGCAGCGACGATGACCGCAGTGGCGGCGAGGTTCGGCAATGGCGGGGAAACGAAGCTAGGGGCGCGTAGGGAAAACGGGGAGAGAGGGGAGGTGTGCGAGCTCACAGTGGTCGCAGAGGAGGGGCGGCGAGGTCTGGGGCGCTGTGTAGCTCGTGAATCGACGGCGAGGTTGTGCGACGGCGGACAGGGAAGAAGATGAAGCAGGCGTCATCGATGGGGCCTCCCGTCTTCGATCTAGCACCGTAGTCCACGTAGGGGGGGCACGCACTTCCTCCTGGACAGGACTGTGGAGCTGGAGGCGGCCAGGGGGGGCGGTGGTTCGCGTTGGCGAGCTCCGGCTTGGGCGTTCGGCGAGCTGGGAGGAGCAGGGAGAGTGGAAGAGAGCGAGGCAGATCTGGACGAGGTGAGAGGGGGGGTATCGGGTGGCTAGGGTTCCAGGGGAAGGAGAGTGGGAGCCGGGGGTTCTTATCCACTCGCCGGCGCTAGCGAGCTGGTCCGGCGGGGCTCCTCCCCTGTAGCGACGTGCCTGAGGAACAGGACGAGCGACCGGGTGGGGGTGGGCCACTGGGCTGAGCTAGCTGGGCCGGTTCGGCTGGCTAGGCCCAGGGGGCAGGGGTCTTCCCCCCTTTTTTTGCCTTTCTCTTTTTTAAAAACTTTTTATTATTTTCTATTTTTTGTTTTCCTTTTTGTTACTATTTATGTTAGTTTTATAAATTATAAAATTAGTTCCTAAAATAGTATTACTACTTATTCTAATGCCACAATAACTTGGGCACCCAAACAAATTAGTTTAACATTTTATATATTATAAAAGGAATTTAATTATTGGTTTTAGCTATTATTTATTTACTTTCGAGCATTCAGTTATTTTATAAAAGTGTGGTTTCTCCACCATAATTACCTATGCAATATTTGGTTCACTCCGAACATTTTAGTTTTAATATTTGAAAACTTTTATTGTTTTCTTGATTTTGAATTTGAATTTGAATCGGTTTCGAACTAACGCGAGATTAGTAACAGTAATAGAGGTGACGTGGCAACATTAGTAGAGGTTTACTGTAGCTTGATTATCCGGGCGTCACAATTCTCCTCCACTACAAGAAATCTCTTCCCGAGATTTAGGAGCGGGAGTAAGGGGGAAGGGATTTGGTTACGAAATTCTAACGAACCTTCTTGTTCTTGGTTGCTCTTCTCGAAGAGGTCGATACATTACATTGATGTCTTCATTTCTCTTGCTTAAGGTAATCATGATGAAGCTGGCATCCTTTCTTCGGGAACTCCATCGTACTTACGAAGGACAAGGGGAAACTTCGGAATAACAGACCTCTGAACGGTTGACTATCTGGTTGATAACATCGGGGAAGGTGGCGGAAAGTAACTCTCGAATGGAAATTTAAGACAATATCGAGAGCAAAGTAAGGAGGTATCGTGGGGAAGTTTCGAGCGGGCAGGCAATCGTTCGATGCCTGAAGGGTTCAGAGCAACGGGAATAAGTGTTGTGTCTGATACCAAAATTGATGATCTCACGAAAGGTGGCACGTGAGTTACATACGAAGCCAAGCGTGAGGAATAACCTTGGGAACAGGGGGTGTACAAGAGAGTCAGGTTTTGATCCTGTGGAACTGTGGGTTATGGGCCCACCATGTGGGTTAAAAGTAGAAAGGGCAGTAATGTCTTGCACGATCATGTAAGTAAGGCATGTAAGAGGATAGCCTGTCTTTTATGTCGGCAACAACATCGGTACCAAGGGCGAGGGACGAAGAGAACCATTTTCCTGCTCGTTGAAACGAGGCGGACCATTAGGCAAAGTTCTCGTCCATCGGTGGCTACCGGGATGTCATCAACAATAGTAACAGGGTCTTGCTAACAGAATTGTACACCGAGGTGTTTACATAAGCAGGAGAATATTACTGCTTAGATCATATAGAACTCAAGAAGGGTTAAACAAAAGAATGGAAAGGAAATTATCGTTATCAGATTAAACAGAACAATGGAAAGGAAAATGTGTTTAAACACATATTTCAAGGGTATATTCTTCCCAAGGGTAAGCAGAGCATGATATCCATGTCGGGATATAACGTAGAAAACCCTTTAGGAAAGAGGAGAGAAATTTCATGCCATTACCCATACAACGGTGTTTGGATAATTGATAAAGAAAGTTTAGCATTATGCTTCAAATGTTCTTATTGAAATTCCGAGTACCACAAACATGCTTCGAAATAGCATTGACATGGTCTTCAAGCAAAAGACAGACTTGGAATACACAAGGATTCATCAGGAACAACATATAGAATAAGTCTTTCAATTTCCTCATGGAAGAATGGTTAACCTTGATAAAAAGGGAATTATAACAAAAGGTCCTCTGGCTAGGGGTGCTAAGCAAAGACACCACCTTATCGAGTTATGTAGAGACCAATGTTATAACCCTTGGAAATATGTTCCAACCATCATATCTGACCAAGATTCAGATCTGATTGGTGTCACGATTCCTCAGACTTAGGATGCCTAAGAAGAAAAAGGTGCAACACCAATTGACGAGATGACATTGTAAGATTCTCGGGAAACGAACTATGGAAGCGAGTTCCGAAACAAGAGTCCATCAGTATACCAATGAGAGGATGAGGAGGTGGCTGATTGACTCAGCGACAATCCATTGAGATTTCCAAAAGATGGATTTCCACAACTATGTGACCAAGGAGATAACATTAGCTAGATCGAATGATATAATGAGGTATGCTCGAGGAAAACATACCCAATTAAACATTGGTTGAAAAGTGCACCCGAAATATGGGCTAGGTAGCACAATCAATGTTCGAATGATGATTCATTAAGCCATAGACGTAGAATGAAACTATAGACCAATGACTTCAAAGCAATAGGGTTGCTAGAAGTTTAGAATTTACACATCACATACCATTTGTTGGTATTCCTTTTAGAAACAACTCGGGGACCAAGAAAGAATGGTGATGGGGAGAAGTATCACTGTACCAAGATGTCATGCGAGGTGGTGAGATTCTTACGACATACTTGACATAAAAGATGGTAATACTCCAAGGTAAAGAAGAACAATTGCTGGATAGCAAGGAACTCAAGGTATAACACCAAACACGAACAAGCTTGTGTTGGTGGGAAGGCAATAAAGTGGTCGATGATAACACAGATCATCAAGGGCAAGGATGGTATTTCTCATCATGAACTCAATCGATATCCTGGAAGAGCGCATAAGGTTGATGATGATCACGACACATTTGTCGAGAGATTTCATGAAGATGTAATCAATCAGCGACGACATCAAGTCAAAGGAATGAGGAAGCAGACGGTTATTGGAACCATGGGTAGGACACAAGCTTGAAATCAAGCTTGTTGTTCAAGGTGAAATGGTATGAGAGGAAGATCGGCGTAAGCTTAGCTCATCATCGAAAGTTGTGCTCCAGGGTTAAGGACCAGGTAGCACAGTTAAAATTTAGCACGCTAATGATATAGCCGATCAGGCTAGGAATGACTTAAATGATTATTAAACTCGTAAGCAACGAAAATTACTTAGTGTTATTGAATCGAAGTGCGGACTTGATTCACTATTCGGTGTTCTCGGTTGACAAACAACCCAGAGCCCATGAAGTGACAAAGACAAGGTAAGGTAGTACTTCATCAAAGTTTATAAGATGTAGTGCAATGGTAAGATATCCTCGAGATACCAGGGGTAATACTCAAAGATAGATCATAATAGAGGTTGGGCAGGCGTATTGACCTGCAGAAGACAAGTGATTTAACTTGTCCAAGAAATGGTATTTAGAGGAGAACATGGTCGGAACCACGATTGCAAAAGGCCAGATCCCAGATATAAGATGAACTTATACCAAGGGAATAATTAATTTAAGAAAAGCTTTAATGATAAGATCTACATCGTGTCCTTGGGCATGAACGCAAAGTTCAAGGTCGACTCCCACTTCTTCAATGCATAACCTTTCATTCACTTCTCGCGTTTGATGAAGTTGTAGTGTTGAAAAATTTTCTCTGGCAAAATACCAGAAGAGTATGACTCATGAAAACTTCCGAGTTCACACATATTACGGAAGGCATAGGTTCAACCCATCAGGGCATCTTAGGAACATATACCACAAACTTCGGAGTAAATAATACAAGCTCGAAAGTAGAGCATGGTTCACAAAGCAGAGGATACAATTTACCAAAGGCATCATGTATCCGAGGAAAAGCTCACAAGCTTATTTAATATGGAGGACATTGTCGGATAAAATCCAACAAAGGAACCGATGGTCCACAAGGGATCTGATGTGAGCATCGGTACTCAACCAGAGGAAGAAAGAATGCAAGGAGATCAGATTATAGAAACAACTGACTAACTCAAAAGCTCAAATGCAAAGGAATTATGAATTCCAAGACAAGGGATCAGAAGCAATGCTCTGATTAGGGATGGATAAGTCGAGTAAACTTACGGGTACAATCGATGGCAAATTTGATTGGTCAAGATCCAGCTCATGTTAAAAATGACGTTTGAGCCAGAAGGGAGAATTCTAGGATCTGATTGAGGATTGTGAGCATTCGCAATATTTTGAATCAACAGACTCAAAATGATAATGACAAGGAATGACTATAAGATTACGAGACTTATGGGATTATCCATAATGCAAGCAAGCAAGAATTTCAAGAGCAATAGGCTCCTCAGGATTTTCGGAAGATCGAATGGTATTCTGAACACTTTTGTGATATACTTGAATTCAACTGGGGATGAGCGGATACTCGGTAAGTGCGAGAATTATCCGTAGGGGTATTCAGGTGCCAAAGAACAGCATAGCAGTAAGCTCAAAGGATTCTTGGAACAACAGAGAGCATTACGGGGTATCTTGTAGTAACAAGATCAACTGGGAAACATTGTATGAATTGCGAGTATACGTGGTTATCCATAGGAGTTCATCGATGAAAGGGAATTGTAAAAGCGATGAACACAAGTTCTCGGGTTATCAGCGGAGAGTATCTTCAGGGTCTTCACGTGCAGCAGACGATCATCAGTAATAAGGGGCTCTCCGGGTGAAAGCGATAACGAGATCCTAATGTTAGATTTAGCAAAACTCACTTAACCCGAATAAAAGAGAGATCAGAGTCCCAGAGTATAGACAAGGAGTAAAAGATCCTAATACCACCCAATGGCGACGTGGGCCCGTAAGACACACTGCCATGTTAGTAAAAAAATTTGCAATGTCTAGACTCGACTTCGGCCAAGGAGTTGGAAAGGGGGATTCCTACAGGCAGTCCGCTCTGATACCAACTTGTGACGCCCCCGATTTGACCGTACACTAATCATGCACGTAAATGTGTACGATCAAGATCAGGGACTCACGGGAAGAGATCACAACACAACTCTACAACATAAATAAGTCATACAAGCATCATAATACAAGCCAGGGGCCTCGAGGGCTCGAATACAAGTGCTCGATCATAGACGAGTCAGCGGAAGCAACAATATCTGAGTACAGACATAAGTTAACAAGTTGCCTTAAGAAGGCTAACACAAAAGTAACAACGATCGAAAAGGTAAAGCCTCCTGCCTGGGACCTCCTAACTACTCCTCGAAGCCGAACTCCATGTAGAATCATCCTCGGGATCTCTAGCTCCTGGACTCCAGCATCTGGTTGCGACAATCAGGTATAGAAAGGGGAAAAGAGGGAGAAAAGCAACCGTGAGTACTCATCCAAAGTACTCGCAAGCAAGGAGCTACACTACATATGCATGGGTATATGTGTAAAGGGCCATATCAGTGGACTGAACTGCAGAATGCCAGAATAAGGGGGGGGGGATAGCTAATCCTGTCGAAGACTACGCTTCTGGCCATCTCCATCTTGTAGCATGTAGAAGAGAGTAGATTGAAGTCCTCCAAGTAGCATCGCGTAGCATAACCCTACCCGGCGATCCCCTCCTCGTCGCCCTGTTAGAGAGCGATCACCGGGTTATATCTGGCACTTGGAAGGGTGTGTTTTATTAAGTATCCGGTTCTAGTTGTCATAAGGTCAAGGTACAACTCCGGGTCGTCCTTTTACCGAGGGACACGGCTATTCGAATAGATAAACTTCCCTGCAGGGGTGCACCACATAACCCAACACGCTCAATCCCATTTGGCCGAACACACTTTCCTGGGTCATGCCCGGCCTCGTAAGATCAACACGTCGCAGCCCCACCTAGGCACAACAGAGAGGTCAGCACGCCGGTCTAACCCTATGCGCGCAGGGGTCTGGGCCCATCGCCCTATGCACACCTGCACGTTGCGTACGCGGCCGGAAGCAGACCTAGCCTAGTGGCGTTCCAGTCCAATCCGGCGCGCGCCACTCAGTCGCTAATGTCACAAAGGCTTCGGCTGATACAACGACGCCGGGATACCCATAACTACTCCCGCGTAGATGGTTAGTGCGTATAGACCAAATGGCCAGACTCAGATCAAATACCAAGATCTCGTTAAGCGTGTTAAGTATCCGCGAACGCCGACCAGGGCCAGGCCCACCTCTCTCCTAGGTGGTCTCAACCTGCCCTGTCGCTCCGCCACAAGGTAACAGTCGAGAGCCGTCAAGAACCCAGGCCCACCTCTACCGGGGTGGAGCCACCTGTCCTTTCAGCCCCCTCATCAGAATCACTTGCGGGTACTCAACGAGCCGACCCGACTTTAGTCACCACATGTGTCATGTATATAATGTATATAGTATATACCCGTGATCACCTCCCGAAGTGATCACGGCCCAGTAGTATAGCATGGCAGACGGACAAGAGTGTAGGGCCACTGGTGGAACACTAGCATCCTATACTAAGCAGTAGGATAGCAGGTAAGGGTAACAACTGTAGCAACAATGTCAGGCTATGCATCAGGATAGGATTAACGGAAAGCAGTAACATGCTACACTACTCTAATGCAAGCAGTATAGAGAAGACTAGGCGATATCTGGTGATCAAGGGGGGGGGGCTTGCCTGGTTGCTCTGGCAAGTAGGAGGGATCGTCAACTCCGTAGTCGAACTGGGCAGCAGCAGTGTCGGTCTCGTAGTCTACCGGAGAGAAGAGGGGGGAAGAAACAGTAAATACAATGCAAACATAAGCATGACGATGCGTGACATGACAATGAGCGGTACTAGGTGTGCCCTAACGCGGCAGTAGGTGGTACCGGCGAAGGGGGGAACATCCGGGAAAGTATTCCCGATGTTTCGCATTTTCGGACAGATGAAACGGAGGGGGAAAGTTGTGTGTTCGATAGGTTAGGGAGGTGTGGTGGACGAACGGGCTACGTATTCGGATTCGTCTCGTCGTTCTGAGCAACTTTCATGTACAAAGTTTTCCCATCTGAGTTACGGATTAAAAGATATGATTTTCTAAAGATTTAATCATTTTCTGGAATTATTTAATTTAACAAAAAGGAATATGACATTAGCATGACGTAATGATGACCTCAGCAGTCAACAGAGCGGCTGACCAGGTCAAACTGACCAGTGGGTCCTACCTGTCATAGACAGTGGACTAACAGAAGATTAAACTAACTAAATTTAGATTAGTTAACTACTGGACCCCACCTGTCATTGTCTAATCAGCTAAACTAATTAGTTTTAATTATTAAAATGTTTTAATTACAGGATTAAGCGGTGGGGCCCGCACGTCAGTGGCTGGGGCCTGCCCAGTCAGCAGTTGACTGGGTCAACCCAGTCAACTGGGACCCACGGGGCCCACTAGCAGTGGCTCTGGGGTGGCCCCAGGCCAGCCACGTCGGCGGCCGGCGCCGGAGCGACTCCGGCGACCAAAACAGAGGCGGCCCCTCGCCGAAGTTGGCCGGAATCGCGCTACAAGTGACCATTTGGCCCGGGGTTTGGCCCTACGGGACGCGCACGTCGCGCCGCGTCAGATGTGGGCAGTGGCAGGAGCGGAGACGGCCGGAATCGGGCAGGGCGTCGACGGGCGGCGGCAGCCGGAGTTGGCCGAGCACGGGATCGACTCTACGGGCGCTAATGCGATGGACTGGCGGCACGGGCGGTATCGGGGCGATGCACTAAGCACGACCGAGTGCTTGCCCGGCCCTGAAACGAACGGCAGCAGCAGCGACGATGACCGCAGTGGCGGTGAGGTTCGACAATAGCGGGGAAACGAAGCTAGGGGCGCGTAGGGAAAACGGGGAGAGAGGGGAGGTGTGCGAGCTCACAGTGGTCGCGGAGGAGGGGCGGCGAGGTCTGGGGCGCTGTGTAGCTCGTGAATCGACGGCGAGGTTGTGCGACGGTGGACAGGGAAGAAGATGAAGCAGGCGTCGTCGATGGGGCCTCCCGTCTTCGATCTAGCACCGTAGTCCACGTAGGGGGGGCACGCACTTCCTCCTGGACAGGACGGTGCAGCTGGAGGCGGCCGGGGGGGGGGGGTTCGCGTTGGCGAGCTCCGGCTTGGGCGTTCGGCGAGCTGGGAGGAGCAGGGAGAGTGGAAGAGAGCGAGGCAGATCTGGACGAGTGAGAGGGGGGTATCGGGTGGCTAGGGTTTCAGGGGAAGGAGAGTGGGAGCCGGGGGTTCTTATCCACTCGCCGGCGCCAGCGAGCTGGTCCGGCGGGGCTCCTCCCCTGTAGCGACGTGCCTGAGGAACAGGACGAGCGACCGGGTGGGGGTGGGCCACTGGGCTGAGCTAGCTGGGCCGGTTCGGCTGGCTAGGCCCAGGGGGCAGGGGTCTTCCCCCCCTTTTTTTGCCTTTCTCTTTTTTAAAAACTTTTTATTATTTCTATTTTTTGTTTTCCTTTTTGTTACTATTTATGTTAGTTTTATAAATTATAAAATTAGTTCCTAAAATAGTATTACTTCTTATTCTAATGCCACAATAACTTGGGAACCCAAACAAATTAGTTTAACATTTTATATATTATAAAAGGAATTTAATTATTGGTTTTAGCTATTATTTATTTACTTTCGAGCATTCAATTATTTTATAAAAGTGTGGTTTCTCCACTATAATTACCTATGCAATATTTGGTTCACTCCGAACATTTTAGTTTTAATATTTGAAAACTTTTATTGTTTGCTTGATTTTGAATTTGAATTTGAATCGGTTTCGAACTAACGCGAGATTAGTAACAGTAATAGAGGTGACGTGGCAACATTAGTAGAGGTTTACTGTAGCTTGATTATCCGGGCGTCACCTCCCGGGGGCCGGCTACGCCCCTGGCCGGCTGGGGGAGGCCGGGCCGCCTTCGTGCATCTCTCTGGCTAAAGGGGCCCGCCGCCCGCGGGCCGTATTGGCGTCTGTCGTGGATGACGTTGAGGCCAACATGGCTACAGTGCCGAGCCGGACGGGAGATGGCTGACCCGTACGGCGTCCTGTGGCCATGCCTGCTTCGGGATTCGGGGGTAGTGGGTCGTACTGCGACCACGCCCCGTCTTGTCACCGTTATGTGGACACAGTCTTGGTGGGTGCGATCTTGGCCGGCTTCTTGGAGTCGGTGTTCTTCATGGCCGGCTTTTTGGGAGTCGGTGTTCTTCATGGCCGGCTTTTGGGAGTCGGTCCTTTTGGAGCCGGCTTCCTGGAGTCGGCCATTTCATAGCTTTCTTGGGAAGGTTTCTGGGGCTGGGTCGCCTTCTGAGAGTCGGCCCCTGGGATAGCCGGCCAGGGGAAGGCGGCCCAGTGCTTCGAATGCTTGAAGGCTTAAATGGACTGTTAATTTTTTGAGGGGCCAGGGGGAGTCGGTTAGGCTACCCGTGGCCATTTACTCCGACAATGATGTTTTGCTTAGGAAATTGACAAAGATTTTCGTGGGGGCGATGGGTAAATTTCACGTCGGATCATTTGTTTGTGAAGGAATCGACAACGGGTACTCACAACGGGTGATTGTGGGTGTGTATGGAGCTGTTTGGATTTGGCCCTGCTAGCCCGCCAAATCGTTGTCATCCCAAATAGTCGGCCAACGCTTTGGCTGCTTGTCACCGAATTAGCATGAAAGTGAATTGCAGCCACCGATGTAGCCTGGGCAAGCTGAATAATTTGCTCCCATCAAAACAAATGCACAATATAGTCCACATTTCTTATTTCATCCATATTAAAAGGGGACAACATGTATGTTACTCCCTCCATTTACTTATACAAGGCTACTATAAAATATACATTTTGCATCTATACAAGGACACCAACAAGCAAAATTAATGATATTTTGTTGTACTAGCAACATGTTTAATACGTGCATGCATGCAGTCATAATGACAGTTGGCTACTTTCTCCACTTAGATTCCTTGCATGCATATGACATATTAATAATCCCAGTAAACGAAAAGAAAGACTGACTTATAAAGAAGACATTAAATTTTACATTGATACTTGTAATATGAGTTTGTGGTATTGTATATAAAAATGAAGAGAGTATCGTCTTTAAGAGGTTAACAAATTGGCAGGTCAAACTATGTTTATATCAGTTTTCCTGCTTGTATTAACAATAGTGATTATAGGCGCCATTGCCGTTGCCGTCAACAAAAACTTGCAAGCTACTCCCTCTGTCTTAAAATGTAAGACCTTTCTGGACACTCTCATAGTATCATAATAGTATAAAAAAACGTAGTACATTTTGAGACAAAGGAGTATATTATATCTCTGAAGCGAATCTATTCCTTTAGTTTGGAGGTTGCATAATTTTTGCAGACACATGCATTTTGGTGAAGAGGAACAGTTTTTTTTAACCTAGGTTTTTTTTAGTGAGGAGACAAAAATTCAGTGCTCCAACAGTCATGGAAATGGGATCTAGCGGGCCAAAAGATAAGCACGAAATGCTTTCGCCGGCATACTCCCTCCGTTGGAAAGTCCAACTTTGGTGGAAAGTCAGACTTTTTTCTTTATACAATAATACATAAATATTTATGCCATTAAATTAGTAGCATTAGATTCATGATAAAATATATTTTCATGATATACCTATTTGGTTTCACAAAAAATAATATAATTTTACACAAACTCGGTCTTTGAGATAGTTTGACCCTCCAACAAAGTTAAAAGTACACATTTTTAAGGACGGGGGAGTAAGTCTCGGGCCATATAGTGGCACTTTTCTGTTTGGAAAACCCTATACACCACTCAATGACGCTGCTCCGCACAGGTGAGCAGCGAGCAAACCGCCGATGGCCCAGCCCAAGTAGTTAGGACCCGTTTCTTTGTTTGTTTGCTTCACGGATTTTCTGGATTTTAAATTTTTCGTTTTTTATCTTTCACTAGTTTTTCTTTCCTTTTCTTTTTTCAAAAACTAAAACAATTCTCATTTTTTTGGTCTTTTCCAAAAAAAAATCAAAAATTGCTGTTCTAAACAAATGTTTAAAAGATGTTCGGAATTTGAAAATTGTCAATTTCCAAAATATTGTTTGTGTTTCTAAAAATGTAAAAAGAAATCTTGTTTTTAACAGAATTCGTGTTTTTCAAAAAATTCACAGATTTTAAAAAATGTATTGGGTTTTCAAATTTGGATCGTAGTTTAAAAAAAATCCTATTTTGAAAAAAAGCCATATATCCAAAAGTTGTTCTCTTTTTTAGAGTTTGTTCAAAGTTTAAAAATATTCATGTTTTAAAATTTCAAAGGACTTTCCTTGTTTTAAAAAATGGATCAATGATTAAAAATATTTGAGATTTCCAAAAATTGATCAAGTTTTTGAAAAATGTCCGAGTTTTTATAAATTTGTTCACGATGATGAAAATGTATGTGTTTCAAAAAATATTTCACTTTGAAAAAAATGTGTTTGAATTTTTGAAAAATGTTTAAATATGTCGATGTTGGTTGTTCTTATGTTTCCGTGCTACCTATTAGACACCAAAGCTCATCAACTATTCATCTTTTTCTTTTTGAGACAATCTCGTGAAGGCTTTATTAATTTGTCACAATATTTACAGGGACGGTTTCGGATGACCTAACCAAACATGGCGGCCACCCACTAGAGAAAGTGCATGCTTCGCTAAATTGTGAGTTTCAAAGTTTGAGCTCCTAAACTCATGAACTATTTTACAAAATTTAAATGCCAAAGAATATTCTGTAAGCTCGTGGATGATTGCTCTATAACTCGTCGAACAACCCTGCTTGATATCATCAACCGCCACCTTACAATCCGAGGCAACGTGGATCTACTCAATATAGAGATCATCCTCTAACAAAGCCATGGCTTCTAGATAGCAAGCGCTTCAGGTATCATAGGAGCAGGTATCTTCATGAAAGCAATTGTTGTAGCACCCAGAAAGGCTCCATTGTGACTCCTACAGATCGCTCGCACATCTTCGAAATTACTATTGCGTGACACAGCTGCACCCATGTTTGCCTTTGCACAATCCACCAATGCGAGTGTCTTGGAGCTACAAGAATATGCGATTTTGGGACTTGAGTATCAAGACCCGAAGCTTGGAGGGGACTCAGATATGCCACATGAAGTTCCATCCCTTGTTGTCCACCCTCATATCAGAAGTTCCACCACTCCCATGAAGCCAGTTTTCCCCTGTTTAGTTTGGTTCTCGGGATCATGCAATAGGTCGGCGGCATGGTGAAATTTCCTCGTCTCTCCTCTTGCCATGCCGAGAAGTCATCAATTCTCCTAGTGCATCTTTAAAATTTCTACTACATCGAAAGGGGTAAATGTTGGGAATCGTAGCATAATTTAAAATTTTCCTACGCTCACCAAGATGCATCTATGGAGTATACTAGCAACGAGGGGAAGGGAGTGCATCTACATACCCTTGTAGATCGCGAGCGGAAGCGGTCCAATGAACGTGGATGACGGAGTCGTACTCGCCGTGATCCAAATCACCGATGACCGAGTGCCGAACGGACGGCACCTCCGCGTTCAACACACGTACGGTGCAGCGACGTCTCCTCCTTCTTGATCCAGCAAGGGGGGAGGAGAGGTTGATGGAGATCCAACAGCACGACGGCGTGGTGGTTGATGTAGCGGGTCTCGGCAGGGCTTTGCTAAGCTTCTGCGAGAGAGAGAGGTGTTGCAGGGGAGGAGGGAGGCGACCAAGGCTGTTGTGTGCTGCCCTCCCTCCCCCCTTTATATAGGCCCCCTGGGGGGGCGCCGGCCCCAAGAGATGAGATCTCAAGGGGGGGCGGCGGCCACAAGGGGGGAAGGGGTTGCCTTGCCCCCCCAAGGCAAGGGGGAACTCCCCCCCTAGGGTTCCCAACCCTAGGCGCATAGGGGGAGGCCCAAGGGGGGCGCCCCAGCCCACTAAGGGCTGGTTCCCTTCCACTTTCAGCCCACGGGGCCCTCCGGGATAGGTGGCCCCACCCGGTGGACCCCCGGGACCCTTCCGATGGTCCCGGTACAATACCGGTAACACCCGAAACTTTCCCGGTGGCCGAAACTGGACTTCCTATATATAATTCTTCACCTCCGGACCATTCCGGAACCTCTCGTGACGTCCAGGATCTCATCCGGGACTCCGAACAACTTTCGGGTTTCCGCATACATATATCTCTACAACCCTAGCGTCACCGAACCTTAAGTGTGTAGACCCTACGGGTTCGGGAGACATGCAGACATGACCGAGACGCCTCTCCGGTCAATAACCAACAGCGGGATCTGGATACCCATGTTGGCTCCCACATGTTCCACGATGATCTCATCGGATGAACCACGGTGTCGAGGATTCAATCAATCCCGTATGCAATTCCCTTTGTCAATCGGTATGTTACTTGCCCGAGATTCGATCGTCGGTATCCCAATACCTTGTTCAATCTCGTTACCGGCAAGTCTCTTTACTCGTACCGCAATGCATGATCCCGTGACTAACGCCTTAGTCACATTGAGCTCATTATGATGATGCATTACCGAGTGGGCCCAGAGATACCTCTCCGTCACACGGAGTGACAAATCCCAGTCTCGATCCGTGCCAACCCAACAGACACTTTCGGAGATACCCGTAGTGCACCTTCATAGTCACCCAGTTACGTTGTGACGTTTGGCACACCCAAAGCACTCCTACGGTATCCGGGAGTTGCACGATCTCATGGTCTAAGGAAAAGATACTTGACATTGGAAAAGCTCTAGCAAACGAAACTACACGATCTTTTATGCTATGCTTAGGATTGGGTCTTGTCCATCACATCATTCTCCTAATGATGTGATCCCGTTATCAATGACATCCAATGTCCATAGTCAGGAAACCATGACTATCTGTTGATCAACGAGCTAGTCAACTAGAGGCTTACTAGGGACACTTTGTGGTCTATGTATTCACACATGTATTACGATTTCCGGACAATACAATTATAGCATGAATAATAGACTATTATCATGAACAAAGAAATATAATAATAACCATTTATTATTGCCTCTAGGGCATATTTCCAACAGTCTCCCACTTGCACTAGAGTCAATAATCTAGTTACATTGTGATGAATCAAACACCCATTGCGTCCTGGTGTTGATCATGTTTTGCCCTAGGGAGAGGTTTAGTCAATGGATCTGCTACATTCAGGTCCGTATGTACTTTACAAATATCTATGTCTCCATTTTGAACACTTTCACGAATGGAATTGAAGTGACGCTTGATATGCCTGGTCTTCCTGTGAAACCTGGGCTCCTTCGCAAGGGCAATAGCTCCAGTGTTGTCACAGAAGAGAGTCATCGGGCCCGACGCATTGGGAATCACCCCTAGGTCGGTAATGAACTCCTTCATCCAGACTGCTTCCTGTGCTGCCTCCGAGGCTGCCATGTACTCCGCTTCACATGTAGATCCCGCCACGACGCTTTGCTTGCAACTGCACCAGCTTACTGCTCCTCCATTCAATATATACACGTATCCGGTCTGTGACTTCGAGTCATCCAGATCTGTGTCGAAGCTAGCGTCGACGTAACCCTTTACGACGAGCTCTTCGTCACCTCCATAAACGAGAAACATATCCTTAGTCCTCTTCAGGTACTTCAGGATATTCTTGACCGCTGTCCAGTGTTCCTTGCCGGGATTACTTTGGTACCTTCCTACCAAACTTACGGCAAGGTTTACATCAGGTCTGGTACACAGCATGGCATACATAATAGACCCTATGGCCGAGGCATAGGGGATGACACTCATCTCTTCTATATCTTCTGCCGTGGTCGGGCATTGAGCCGTGCTCAATTGCACACCTTGCAATACAGGCAAGAACCCCTTCTTGGACTGATCCATATTGAACTTCTTCAATATCTTGTCAAGGTATGTACTTTGTGAAAGACCAATGAGGCGTCTTGATCTATCTCTATAGATCTTGATGCCTAATATATAAGCAGCTTCTCCAAGGTCCTTCATTGAAAAACACTTATTCAAATAGGCCTTTATACTTTCCAAGAATTCTATATCATTTCCCATCAATAGTATGTCATCCACATATAATATGAGAAATGCTACAGAGCTCCCACTCACTTTCTTGTAAACACAGGCTTCTCCATAAGTCTGTGTAAACCCAAACGCTTTGATCATCTCATCAAAGCGAATGTTCCAACTCCGAGATGCTTGCACCAGCCCATAGATTGAGCGTTGGAGCTTGCATACTTTGTTAGCATTCTTAGGATCGACAAAACCTTCCGGCTGCATCATATACAACTCTTCCTTAAGGAAGCCGTTAAGGAATGCCGTTTTGACGTCCATCTGCCATATCTCATAATCATAGTATGCGGCAATTGCTAACATGATTCAGACGGACTTCAGCTTCGCTACGGGTGAGAAAGTCTCATCGTAGTCAACCCCTTGAACTTGTCGATAACCCTTAGCGACAAGTCGAGCCTTATAGATGGTCACATTACCATCCACGTCCGTCTTCTTCTTAAAGATCCATTTGTTTTCTATGGCTCGCCGATCATCGGGCAAGTCAGTCAAAGTCCATACTTCGTTTTCATACATGGATCCTATCTCGGATTTCATGGCTTCTAGCCATTTGTCGGAATCCGGGCCCGCCATCGCTTCTTCATAGTTCGAAGGTTCACCGTTGTCTAACAACATGATTTCCAGGACAGGGTTGCCGTACCACTCTGGTGCGGAACGTGTCCTTGTGGACCTACGAAGTTCAGTAGTAACTTGATCCGAAGCTTCATGATCATCATCATTAACTTCCTCCCCAGTCGGTGTAGGCACCACAGGAACATCTTCCCGCGCTGCGCTACTTTCCGGTTCGGAAGGGGTGACTATCACCTCATCAAGTTCCACTTTCCTCCCACTCAATTCTTTCGAGAGAAACTCCTTCTCCAGAAAGGACCCGTTCTTGGCAACGAAGATCTTGCCTTCGGATCTGAGGTAGAAGGTATACCCAATAGTTTCCTTAGGGTATCTTATGAAGACGCATTTCTCCGACTTGGGTTCGAGCTTTTCAGGTTGAAGTTTCTTGACATAAGCATCGCATCCCAAACTTTTAGAAACGACAGCTTAGGTTTCTTCCCAAACCATAATTCATACGGTGTCGTCTCAATGGATTTCGACGGAGCCCTATTTAAAGTGAATGCGGCAGTCTCTAAAGCATAGCCCCAAAATGAGAGCGGTAAATCGGTAAGAGACATCATAGATCGCACCATATCCAATAGCGTGCGATTACGACGTTCGGACACACCGTTTCGCTGAGGTGTTCCAGGCGGCGTGAGTTGTGAAACAATTCCACATTTCCTTAAGTGCGTTCCAAATTCGTGACTTAAATATTCTCCACCACGATCTGATCGTAAGAACTTTATTTTTCTGTCACGTTGATTCTCAACCTCACTCTGAAACTCCTTGAACTTTTCAAAGGTTTCAGACTTGTGTTTCATTAGGTAGACATACCCATATCTACTTAAGTCATCAGTGAGAGTGAGAACATAACGATATCCTCCGCGAGCCTCAACACTCATTGGACCGCACACATCGGTATGTATGATTTCCAATAAGTTGGTTGCTCGCTCCATTGTTCCGGAGAACGGAGTCTTGGTCATCTTACCCATGAGGCATGGTTCGCACGTGTCAAATGATTCATAATCAAGAGACTCCAAAAGTCCATCAGCATGGAGCTTCTTCATGCGCTTGACACCAATGTGACCAAGGCGGTAGTGCCACAAGTATGTGGGACTAACGTTATCAACTTTACATCTTTTGGTATTCACACTATGAATATGTGTAACATCATGTTCGAGATTCATCAAGAATAAACCATTGACCAGCGGGGCATGACCATAAAACATATCTCTCATATAAATAGAACAACCATTATTCTCGGATTTAAATGAGTAGCCATCTCGAATTAAACGAGATCCAGATACAATGTTCATGCTCAAAGCTGGCACTAAATAACAATTATTGAGGTTTAAAACTAATCACGTAGGTAGATGCAGAGGTAGCGTGCCGACGGCGATCACATCGACCTTGGAACCATTCCCGACGCGCATCGTCACCTCGTCCTTTGCCAGTCTCCGTTTATTCCGCAGTTCCTGTTTTGAGTTACAAATATGAGCAACCGCACCGGTATCAAATACCCAGGAGCTACTACGAGTACTGGTAAGGTACACATCAATTACATGTATATCACATATACCTTTGGTGTTGCCGGCCTTCTTGTCCGCTAAGTATTTGGGGCAGTTCCGCTTCCAGTGACCACTTCCCTTGCAATAAAAGCACTCAGTCTCGGGCTTGGGTCCATTCCTTGGCTTCTTCCCGGCAACTGGCTTACCGGGCGCGGCAACTCCCTTGCCGTCCTTCTTGAAGTTCTTCTTACCCTTGCCCTTCTTGAACTTAGTGGTTTTGTTCACCATCAACACTTGATGTTCTTTTCTGATCTCCACCTCCGCTGATTTCAGCATTGAATATACCTCGGGAATGGTCTTTTCCATCCCCTGCATATTGAAGTTCATCACAAAGCTCTTGTAGCTTGGTGGAAGCGACTGAAGGATTCTGTCAATGACCGCGTCATCCGGGAGATTGACTCCCAGCTGAGACAAGCGGTTATGCAACCCAGACATTCTGAGTATGTGCTCACTAACAGAACTATTTTCCTCCATTTTACAGCTGAAGAACTTGTCGGAGACTTCATATCTCTCGACCCGGGCATGAGCTTGGAAAACCATTTTCAGCTCCTCGAACATCTCATATGCTCCATGTTTCTCAAAACGCTTTTGAAGACCCGGTTCTAAGCTGTAAAGCATGCCGCACTGAACGAGGGAGTAATCATCAGCACGTGATTGCCAAGCGTTCATAACGTCTTGGTTCTCAGGGATTGGTGCTTCACCTAGCGGTGCTTCTAAGACATAATCTTTCTTGGTAGCTATGAGGATGATCCTCAGGTTCCGGACCCAGTCCGTATAGTTACTGCCATCATCTTTCAGCTTGGTTTTCTCTAGGAACGCGTTGAAGTTGAGGACAACGTGGGCCATTTGATCTACAAGACATAGTGTAAAGATTTTAGACTAAGTTCATGATAATTAAGTTCATCTAATCAAATTACTCAATGAACTCCCACTCAGATAGACATCCCTCTAGTCATCTAAGTGAAACATGATCCGAGTTAACTAGGCCGTGTCCGATCATCACGTGAGACGGACTAGTCAAGATCGGTGAACATCTCCATGTTGATCGTATCTTCTATACGACTCATGCTCGACCTTTCGGTCCTCCGTGTTCCGAGGCCATGTCTGTACATGCTAGGCTCGTCAAGTCAACCTAAGTGTATTGCGTGTGTTCCGAGGCCATGTCTGTACATGCTAGGCTCGTCAACACCCGTTGTATTCGAACGTTAGGATCTATCACACCCGATCATCACGTGGTGCTTCGAAACAACGAACCTTCGCAACAGTGCACAGTTAGGGTGAACACTTTCTTGAAATTTATTATAAGGGATCATCTTACTTACTACTGTCGTTCTAAGCAAATAAGATGCAAAAACATGATAAACATCACATGCAATCAAATAGTGACATGATATGGCCAACATCATCATGCTCCTTTGATCTCCATCTTCGGGGCACCATGATCATCTTTGTCACTGGCATGACACCATGATCTCCATCATCATGATCTCCATCATTGTGTCTTCATGAAGTCGTCACGCCAACGATTACTTCTACTTCTATGTCTAACCCGTTTAGCAACAAAGTAAAGTAATTTACATGGCGTTATTCAATGACACGCAGGTCATGCAAAATAATAAAGGCAACTCCTATGGCTCCTGCCGGTTGTCATATTCATCGACATGCAAGTCGTGATTCCTATTACAAGAATATGATCAATCTCATACATCACATATATCATTCATCACATCTTCTGGCCATATCACATCACTTAGCACTTGCTGCAAAAACAAGTTAGACATCCTCTAATTGTTGTTGCAAGTTTTACGTGGTTTGTAGGTTTCTAGCAAGAACGATTTCTTACCTACGTATGACCACAACGTGATTTCCCAATTTCTATTTACCCTTCATAAGGACCCTTTTCATCGAATCCGTTCCGACTAAAGTAGGAGAGACAGACACCCGCTAGCCACCTTATGCAACTAGTGCATGTCAGTCGGTGGAACCTGTCTCACGTAAGCGTACGTGTAAGGTCGGTCCGGGCCGCTTCATCCTACAATGCCGCCGAAACAAGAAACGACTAGTAGCGGCTAGAAGAATTGGCAAACTCAACGCCCACAACTGCTTTGTGTTCTACTCGTGCATAGTAACTACGCATAGACCTGGCTCATGATGCCACTGTTGGGAATCGTAGCATAATTTAAAATTTTCCTACGCTCACCAAGATGCATCTATGGAGTATACTAGCAACGAGGGGAAGGGAGTGCATCTACATACCCTTGTAGATCGCGAGCGGAAGCGTTCCAATGAACGTGGATGACGAAGTCGTACTCGCCGTGATCCAAATCACCGATGACCGAGTGCCGAACGGACGGCACCTCCGCGTTCAACACACGTACGGTGCAGCGACATCTCCTCCTTCTTGATCCAGCAAGGGGGGAGGAGAGGTTGATGGAGATCCAACAGCACGACGGCGTGGTGGTGGATGTAGCGGGTCTCGGCAGGGCTTTGCTAAGCTTCTGCGAGAGAGAGAGAGAGGTGTTGCAGGGGAGGAGGGAGGCGCCCAAGGCTGTTGTGTGCTGCCCTCCCTCCCCCCCTTTATATAGGCCCCCTGGGGGGGCACCGGCCCCAAGAGATGAGATCTCAAGGGGGGGGGGGCGGCGGCCACAAGGGGGGAAGGGGTTGCCTTGCCCCCCCAAGGCAAGGGGCAACTCCCCCCCTAGGGTTCCCAACCCTAGACGCATGGGGGGAGGGGGCGCCCCAGCCCACTAAGGGCTGGTTCCCTTCCACTTTCAGCCCACGGGGCCCTCCGGGATAGGTGGCCCCACCCGGTGGACCCCCGGGACCCTTCCGGTGGTCCCGGTACAATACCGGTAACACCCGAAACTTTCCCGGTGGCCGAAACTGGACTTCCTATATATAATTCTTCACCTCCGGACCATTCCGGAACCTCTCGTGACGTCCGGGATCTCATCCGGGACTCCGAACAACTTTCGGGTTTCCGCATACATATATCTCTACAACCCTAGCGTCACCGAACCTTAAGTGTGTAGACCCTACGGGTTCGGGGGACATGCAGACATGACCGAGACGCCTCTCCGGTCAATAACCAACAGCGGGATCTGGATACCCATGTTGGCTCCCACATGTTCCACGATGATCTCATCGGATGAACCACGGTGTCGAGGATTCAATCAATCCCGTATGCAATTCCCTTTGTCAATCGGTATGTTACTTGCCCGAGATTCGATCGTCGGTATCCCAATACCTTGTTCAATCTCGTTACCGGCAAGTCTCTTTACTCGTACCGCAATGCATGATCCCGTGACTAACGCCTTAGTCACATTGAGCTCATTATGATGATGCATTACCGAGTGGGCCCAGAGATACCTCTCCGTCACACGGAGTGACAAATCCCAGTCTCGATCCGTGCCAACCCAACAGACACTTTCGGAGATACCCGTAGTGCACCTTCATAGTCACCCAGTTACGTTGTGACGTTTGGCACACCCAAAGCACTCCTACGGTATCCGGGAGTTGCACGATCTCATGGTCTAAGGAAAAGATACTTGACATTGGAAAAGCTCTAGCAAACGAAACTACACGATCTTTATGCTATGCTTAGGATTGGGTCTTGTCCATCACATCATTCTCCTAATGATGTGATCCCGTTATCAATGACATCCAATGTCCATAGTCAGGAAACCATGACTATCTGTTGATCAACGAGCTAGTCAACTAGAGGCTTACTAGGGACACTTTGTGGTCTATGTATTCACACATGTATTACGATTTCCGGACAATACAATTATAGCATGAATAATAGACTATTATCATGAACAAAGAAATATAATAATAACCATTTATTATTGCCTCTAGGGCATATTTCCAACAGTAAATAGTGACCGAACCGGATCCTCATCCCATGTGGCTGTAGTAGCATCGATGAGTTGTGCCGCTCTTTTGGTGGGTCCTGGACTACGGAGGTGATTGGCCGTTTGAAACTATACCTGGGTATCCAGTTGTGACTGTTGGGGAACGTAGCATGCAATTTCAAAAAAATTCCTACGATCACGCAAGATCTATCTAGGAGATTGTGACACCCCAAAATTTTGGCCTTGTTTTTATTTATTAAAATGTTGCCAGGAAATAAAACTTTTCCAATTGTCAAGTTTTACCTTTTGTGATTTTGGATTTATGCCTCTTGTGGGAAAAACCTTCAAAGGTATTGTTGGACTTGATTTCTCTCTATAATAAAACAATTATTTTTCAGTAGATTCTATTGTTGCAAGATTTATTTTCTCAAAGCTTTACCCCTTTAAAATGATCCCTTTTGCATTTGGGGCCTGTTTTGCACTACAACCTTTTTACAAATGTATTCAAAATTTCCACCAAAATTTGGGGATGTCATGTGATGTTCCCACATCACTTTTATGCAAAAATACCTCTTGGCCATTGGAGATTTTGAGCTCTACACCAACTTTTCCAATCTGGTCCAGTAGGCACTTTTGCACTGCAACCCATTTAAATATTTCTTTAAAAATTCTTCCAAGTGTTTGGAGATGTTAATGGATGTATACAATTCATCTTCAAGCAAAAACCCAGTGATGTTCTTTGAAAAATTTGAGTGGATCAGCCTCTTTTGCATTCTGGTCCAATTTGGTGATTTGTACTGCAACCATATTTTTCCTTGCTCTAGTGACCCTGAGCTTTTTCCTACTTGTAGCCCTCCCTACCAAACTCTTAAGACCAGGAGATTGGGCTCATTGAAGGTTTTGAAATGCATGTTCTAAACCCTTTTTCTTTCTGCCCAAAACTGGAGTTTTGCAAAACTTGCACTATCTACTTTCTGTTTTTGCCAAACAAATCCTACCACCATCTCCTGCATCTAAAGAGACACTGATCTGGAGATTTTGGCCACTCCAAGAGTTATCTAAGTGCATATGGCATTCTGTCGAACACCTGGTGTGCACAGCCACTTTTGGCAAGCTCTCTGGTTTGCATTGTGGACTTGAATCCCTGACCTATCCACCTTGTCCACTGAGTGTCTTGCTACCCCTACCTCCATCCTGTGCAGTACCAGCTCCACCCTCGAGCTCTAGAGCGTGCTGGCATTCCGTCGAGCAGGTGCCGTGCGTGCTCTGGGCGCGCCCAGAGCGCACGTTTTGCACGCGCGCGCACTACGCCGACACGCCGCACTACCGCCCTCGTCGCGTCCCATCTCTGACCCCTGCTCGCCTGCCGAACCACGCCACGCACTCGCCCTCTCTCCAGTACCCTCCAAGCCCGCCCTGGCACCCTGCAGCGCCGACTTGGCAGCACGCCGGCGTCGGCAGCGGATTCCGCCGCGGACGGCGCCGCCCAAACCACCAGCGCACGACAGCTGCCCCGGAGCACAGGCCGTGCTTATCCTCCCGCTCGTCGCAACGCGTTCGTCGCCGCCACGATGCCCTGCAACTACAGCAACGGCTGTCGCCGGCGATCCTATCTTCTACCGCCACGGTCCGACCTCGAGCGCTATAGAAAGGGAACCCCGAGCCCCTCCGAGCACTCACGCGACATCAGACCCTCCCCGTAGAGCTCCCCTAGCAATAGATTGACCGGAGAGGACCGTCCTCCCCAACTCCGGCCAGCTCGGCCGCCGCCAAGCCCCGGCGCGATTCGTCGCGACCAGCCACCCTTTCGCCAATCCAACGCCACCAGTAGCTTCGTCTAGTCCATGCGGAGCTGCCCAACTACCCAAGCTCGATCGGAGACCACCGGAGCACAAAAGTCACTTCACCACCGTAGCTTTCCTCCGCCGCGGAGCTCGCCGCCGGCGATTCCTGCCACCTCCGTCGACCCATCAACCACCCAAAGGACCGCCTCGGTCTAGCCGTTCCATCCCCGCCCCTGGATGCCCGTGAGGCGCTGCCGTTCGTCGACGGCGATCGCTGGAGCCCCGCTCCCGTCGGGCAGAAGGGAGGAGAAGGAGGGAAGAAACGGTCAAACCTGACCAGTGGGCCCTCTGGACCCACTGTCAGCGACTCGCACGTCCGCCCCCTCTCTCTTTAAGTGAAGGCGCAAAACCCCGCGTACGTTTCTCTGCTGCGAAAGCGTATTTCCCTCGAAGCGTTTTCCTTTTTCTGGTTTTATTTAAAAACAGAGTTTGACCAAACTTTGACTGGCTATAACTTTTAAAATAAAACTCCAAATGAGTTGATTCTTTTTCCTACCTCTCTCAAATTTCATCTAGTTTATTTTAAGATTTTTTTAAAAAAATATTTGAGACAGGTTTTGGTACTGTGTTTGAAATATTTGTATTTGTGTATTTTGCAAAATAGGATTTTTGGAGGAAAAGGAAAGCTTCCAATAAGTGCATCCTTTGCATACTCTTGAAGGCAAGCATTTCTGAACTCTGGCATAATATTTTGTTGAGGTGTTTTGATGCGATCACAACACCTTTGACTTGGAGTATGTGATAGTTTATGTATCGTTATGGTCTCGTGCATGAGTACACTTTGGAGTTGTTTGTGGTCAGCAATGGATACACTAATAATTTGGATCATCCTCATGAGCTTCTCTTGCACACCGGTAGGAAGCCGGGAAAGTCATGGTCTTGGGTAGACACGAGCTTGTCCCTAATCCCTCGTCGAGACGAGTATGCCCGACATAGCATGGTGAGGCTCGAGGAGTGGTGATTTATTTCACTAGTGGTAATATTGTTGGTGGATACTTGGACCACCTGAGTCGGTTGTAGACCGAGTCTTGATCAATAGCTTCCTTCTTTGTCGGTACCACCACTTGTCCCTGCAGGGGACAGGGTATGGTTCAGTAGGTTGTCAACCCCTTTCCAAAGCACACACCGTACAGAGAGGCCGTGATGAGGGTCCCATGGCCATGGATTAAAGCCAGTCATCCGGTCCGGGGGCATGGGTGTTTCGGTTGTAGCCGAAGGGGATAGCTTCCCCAGTTTGCGCGCGGTATAAATTTTGTGATCCCATGCTACGTCGAGGTTGTAGCCTCCCCACTTAGAGTTTTGCTTGGCAGGTGTCGTGGGTGATTCCAGACACTGGTGAGTTAAGCTGGTGTGTGCAGGTCAGGCGTGTTTTCAATCAAAAGACCATAGACGGAATTAGTCCCAAGGGACTGAGTAATCCCGTTACTCGTGGAAAATGGTACTCCCTCTGCAGAGGATATATCCTGCTGGATAGTCTTGTTCTTGAGTAAAAACCACAGTCTGAGTTGAGTCTCAGTAACGGTATTCGGATGGAGAACGATTTAACTAGAACTCAGTAACGGTATTCGGATGGAGAACGATTTAACTAGGTCGTAGTAACGGTATTCGGATGGAGATACGGCTTAACTAAATTATCGGTTTTCGGATGGAGACACGACTGTACTAAATATGGCTTATGATTATGGCACGCATGGATTATGATCTTTATTATTCTGGACTAACCTTTTATTTTATGTATATGATTGAGTATCCCTGGGATGGTCCTACCTCCTGGATATTCGCTGTGATTATTTTCTTATAAGCCCTTTCTGTGGTGTCGTTCAGACGCCCGACTGCGGCATTACTATTCTGCATTTTCCGCTCGAGGAGTCTTTCAGACACTCGTTTGGCACCTGTATTATTATTCCGCATTTTTCCGCTCGAGGAGTCTTTCAGACACTCGTTTGGCACCTATATTATTATTCTGCATTTTTCCGCTCGAGGAGTCTTTCAGACACTCGTTTGGCACCTGTATTATTATTCCGCATTTTTCCGCTCGAGGAGTCTTTCAGACACTCGTTTGGCACCAGTATTACTATTCTGCAGTTTCCGCTCGAGGCGTCATTCAGACCCTCGCTTGGCACCCAGTATTTTACTTTGAATTATTTTAACCACATGTGTGCATCACGGTTTTCGTACCTTTTCGTGACAGACGTGTGATCACATAATAATCCAGAGCATGTTTTTGATTTATTATACCCGTGTTCTTTATGTTTGCGAGTACATTCAAACGTACTCACTGGCTTGTCCCTGGCTATTGTCTTGGCCAGATTCCTTGCTTGGAGATAAGCATCGCGGTGTCAACCTCGGAACCTACGCGTTGACTTTTGCAGCCTCGCGAAGATAGGAATTATCCTGGTCAGCTGTTCTTGTGGGAAATGGAGTCCCATAGACGCCGATGTATCCAACCACTTCCTCCATCAACCACTAGCAAACCTAATGTTGTACTCCTAGGCCTAGATGGTCTTGTACTACCTATTTTTGTGCTTGCTTGGAATTCTTGTATCAAGTTGGTGCCTCATCAGCTAACAGTAATCCTGGGGCTGGTGAGCACACAGGCCGTTTTCTGGGAAATTATATCCTAAAAATCCGGTCGTGACAGACTTGGTATCAGAGCCAGGCTGACCATTGGCTAATCCTATCCTAGCCAGGTCAATAAACCTAGGTTAACCCAAACCATCAGACCTTAGCTTAACCCCGGTCAAGCTTCCCGCGTAAGGTAGCCCCACAGTGACCCGACGCCCTTTTCGGCGGACCGTGCCCAACCTATCCGCCTAGCCCGTTGATCACGCGCTAGTGACCGACACCCAACCCGTCTCTTTCGCAAGCGTGCGGAGGAAGACTCCGTCCCCTTTCCCTATAAAAAGGGCACGCTAGCCTCAATCACAGCACAGCCTCTTTCTCACAAACCAAGCCACGATGCCTGGTCCCATTGTTCACAACGAGACCACAGCGACCAACCTCGGAGGTTTTGTGACCGTGCTCGCAAACCTCACCCGCCGTGCCTATGCGTTAGAAGAGCCTCCTGAGTATGTTGTGTACCAGGGACCCATGTACGGTGAGAGCCGTCAGTACTGGGCCACTGTGCACATCTACGGTAGGGGTCTGTCGCCAGAGCGCCCCTACAGGTTCACGGGAAGGACAACCTCCTTCGAGCCGCAAGCCATCCAACTGGCAGCCCGCGAGGCTATAGTTCAACTCCGGCACCTGTCACCCAGAGTTAACTGTCGCTCGTTCTACTACTACCCCAGTCGTGACGGGTATGGTAGGCCGCCCCAAGTCGCCAACGGAGACCACGAGACGGATCCTGCGCTGTTGCATCGGGTGCGCTATGTAAGCGCACTAGAGCAACTGTTCGACCAGGTCACTCTTGATCTGATCGCAGCTCGTGGAGAGCTGGTTCGCCGAGCCCCGGCGAGGAGAGAAGCGGAGCCCGACACCGACAACCCAGTCGTGCTGTTCGGACACCCGATCGATCCCTTGAGGTCTGCGCCAGCCATCAACCAGAGCACTTTGGTGACCCCAGAAGCGCTTCGTCGCCTTTTGGAAACCCATTCCAACGGGATTTGGGCCAACAACCCCCGGGATGGTCATCACCATCTCCCCGACCCTGCAGCACCTCAGCCTCAACCAGCAAACCCCGACGGTGAGAACCGTGGAGAAGCATCGGCGTCCGCAAGGCCAGCCCACTTAGACATTAACGAAGTAGACTAAGTCGCTCAAAGTTGTATCGAGCCTTAGTTTTCCTACGCTTTGTAATGTGTGGCCTTGTATCGCTTTTGTTGCATGCTGTCTGTTTGAGCGCTCCTATTTTTGGAGTGGTAGCTATGCATGTGTACGTTGGTGTACAGTTGCATTTTTTTATTTTCGGGCACAGCTGCCTAGACCAACCCCGTCAGCGCCCACAGTAATGCGTCACCTTTATGTGATGTGTATATCTGTGGCTTTGACCCGAGTGCAGGATCGGCAGCCAGTTACCCTTCACCCCAGTAGGTATCCCAGCCCCGGTGCTATATAAAGGCCACTTCGTGACATTGCCGAGCACCCCTCACCTTTGTGCGCAACGCTCACAGCCATTCCTTGCCATGTCGACCCCCAGTTTTTATCTGAGAACCCCAGACGCAACCCCCGGCAGTTTTGTCAAATTATTGTGGGACTTTACCTGCAGTACTATGAGTGCCACCCGTCCACCCCAGTACGAGTTGCTCAAATCGAGGATCACTCCATCCACCTCGAAATATTGGGCAGTGGTGCACATCCCTCCCGCATACCCAAACCAAGATCCAACGAAAGTCTCCTTCGTGGGGAAATCCATGCCGACTCCGCATATGGCTATAGAAGCTGCTGCGTACGAGGCGCTCACTCATCTTCGGTTCGCAGTGCCCTATGCCAGCGAGCGAGGATACTATTATTTTCCGAGTCGTGCAGCACCCGGAGAAGTTGCATCTTTTCCCGGTGGGCGCATTGAGAGAGATCCAGTACTGGCCAACCTTGCCCAGTACGTCATCGCTCAGGAGCGTTTAACTCAGCGAGTAATGGGTTATCTCCAGAGCCTCGCTGATTTAAATCCTCGGATCGCTATTGGCAGACCACTGAGGCCTGACCAAGAAGGGCGCATTCATCGCTGGTCAACCCGCTTCCCCCGATAGAAGAGGAGTGTGCCCCAGTGCCAGAGGCGTTTTCTCAGGACCCTGTCGCTTTACCGTTTTCCTTGTAAACGCCTCCGATGTATTTATTGTCCAGTACTTGTATTTATGTGTTGCAGCATGTTCGTAAAATCCTTGTGCAACGGATCCGATTTTCTTTAGTTCCTGTTTTGTGAGCAGTGTTACTGCTGTTAGTTTTGTTTTAATTATTTCTTCTCTCGCAACATGTTTTCGAGGAGATTTCTTTTCCCCGAGTTATTGCTGCGTATATATGCATTTTCCCGGCATAGATTTTTATTCGCGCATCATCGTTACAGCAAACTCTCAGCAGCCACCACTCGACCACGAGCACTGTTACAAATCCCTGAGCACATTTTTGCGCCTATCTAACCACACTCGAGGACACCACAGTCTCAGTGAGAGAGACTTGTGAGTGTTCATTCGAGCGCGAGCTGCCCCGGCACTCCGACAGCAGTCAGCCCCGATGCCGCGCCTAATCCACATGATCGCCGCCACCGCGAAGAGCTAACACTCGAGCGGCAGCATCACGACGATCATCCAGGATCATCGCGCACAGGAGCACGGAGAACCCCAGCAGCACCGCCAAGCCTCCACACACCAGGACCACATACCAGTCCGGCATTGCCTCCGCCATTAGAGCCTCGGCTCGAGCTCCTGCCAGCAGCTATGGAGGAGAAGGAAGGAGGAGTGGAAGCGAGGCCGGGTGTGAGGAAGAAGAGAGGAGCACCGCGATCGTTTTATAGCCCGAGATCGGTGTACGGTGGGCGAGGTCCACCAGCGCCACTCGTCGCTCGGCCGCCGGTGTTCGGAGGCGAGTCCGCGAGCAGTGCCGACAGCGCCCTGGCCCGCGAGGTGAGTGCACGCTGCACCGGCAGCTAGCACGCCGCGCACTACCACGGTACGGCCTCGATGCCCTACGAGCTAGGCATCGCCGGTGGAGGAAGCGCGGGAGAGCGCGCGAGAGAGAAGAAGAGCCAGAGGAAGGAGAAGAGGCCGACAGTGGGCCCTGGGCCCACCTGTCAGCCAGAGAGAGCACTGTGCTCTCGGGTGCGACCAGCGTATTTTGTAATTTAGAATTTATTCTAAATTACTGTATCCCGTAGAAATGTCTCGTTTTCCCTAACCGTGGATTTTTTCCACACTACCCAGTGTACCACACTGTGGTTTTGCACCACTTATTGCCCTCTCACTGCAGCCATTTTGTTTTTGTGCAATTGAAGGATTTCTTTGATAAAAACAAATTTTTATTTCAAAACAATTCTTGTTCAAAACAACTTTTAACAAATCTCGAGGACGAGATTTTTCTTAAGGGGGGTAGTGTTGTGACACCCCAAAACTTTGGCCTTGTTTTTATTTATTAAAATGTTGCCAGGAAATAAAACTTTTCCAATTGTCAAGTTTTACCTTTTGTGATTTTGGATTTATGCCTCTTGTGGGAAAAACCTTCAAAGGTATTGTTGGACTTGATTTCTCTCTATAATAAAACAATTATTTTTCAGTAGATTCTATTGTTGCAAGATTTATTTTCTCAAAGCTTTACCCCTTTAAAATGATCCCTTTTGCATTTGGGGCCTATTTTGCACTACAACCTTTTTACAAATGTATTCAAAATTTCCACCAAAATTTGGGGATGTCATGTGATGTTCCCACATCACTTTTATGCAAAAATACCTTCTGGCCATTGGAGATTTTGAGCTCTACACCAACTTTTCCAATCTGGTCCAGTAGGCACTTTTGCACTGCAACCCATTTAAATATTTCTTTAAAAATTCTTCCAAGTGATTGGAGATGTCAATGGATGTATACAATTCATCTTCAAGCAAAAACCCAGTGATGTTCTTTGAAAAATTTGAGTGGATCAGCCTCTTTTACATTCTGGTCCAATTTGGTGATTTGTACTGCAACCTTATTTTTCCTTGCTCTAGTAACCCTGAGCTTTTTCCTACTTGTAGCCCTCCCTACCAAACTCTTAAGTCCAGGAGATTGGGCTCATTGGAGGTTTTGAAATGCATGTTCTAAACCCTTTTTCTTTCTGCCCAAAACTGGAGTTTTGCAAAACTTGCACTATCAACTTTCTGTTTTTGCCAAACTAATCCTTACCACCATCTCCTGCATCTAAAGAGACACTGATCTGGAGATTTTGGCCACTCCAAGAGTTGCCTAAGTGCATATGGCATTCTGTCGAACACCTGGTGTGCACAGCCACTTTTGGCAAGCTCTCTGGTTTGCATTGTGGACTTGAACCCCTGACCTATCCACCTTGTCCACTGAGTGTCTTGCTACCCCTACCTCCATCCTGTGCAGTACCAGCTCCACCCTCGAGCTCTAGAGCGCGCTGGCATTCCGTCGAGCAGGTGCCGTGCGTGCTCTGGGCGCGCCCAGAGCGCACGTTTTGCACGCGCGCGCACTACGCCGACACGCCGCACTGCCGCACTCGACGCGTCCCATCTCTGACCCCTGCTCGCCTGCCGAACCACGCCACGCACTCGCCCTCTCTCCAGTACCCTCCAAGCCCGCCCTGGCACCCTGCAGCGCCGACTTGGCAGCACGCCGGTGTCGGCAGCGGATTCCGCCGCGGACGGCGCCACCCAAACCACCAGCGCACGACAGCTGCCCCGGAGCACAGGCCGTGCTTATCCTCCCGCTCGTCGCAACGCGTTCGTCGCCGCCACGATTCCCTGCAACTACAGCAACGGCTGTCGCCGGCGGATCCTATCTTCTACCGCCACGGTCCGACCTCGAGCGCTATAAAAAGGGAACCCCGAGCCCCTCCGAGCACTCACGCGACATCAGACCCTCCCCCATAGAGCTCCCCTAGCAGTAGATTGACCGGAGAGGACCGTCCTCCCCAACTCCGGCCAGCTCGGCCGCCGCCAAGCCCCGGCGCGATTCGTCGCAACCAGCCACCCTTTCGCCAATCCAACGCCACCAGTAGCTTCGTCTAGTCCATGCGGAGCTGCCCAGCTACCCAAGCTCGATCGGAGACCACCGGAGCACCAAAGTCACTTCACCACCGTAGCTTTCCTCCGCCGCGGAGCTCGCCGCCGGCGATTCCTGCCACCTCCGTCGACCCATCAACCACCCAAGGACCGCCTCGGTCTAGCCGTTCCATCCCCGCCCTTGGATGCCCGTGAGGCGCTGCCGTTCGTCGACGGCGATCGCCGGAGCCCCGCTCCCGTCGGGCAGAAGGAGGAGAAGGAGGGAAGAAACGGTCAAACCTGACCAGTGGGCCCTCTGGACCCACTGTCAGCGACTCGCACGTCCGCCCTCTCTCTGTTTAAGTGAAGGCGCAAAACCCCGCGTACGTTTCTCTGCTGCGAAAGCGTATTTCCCTCGAAGCGTTTTCCTTTTTCTGGTTTTATTTAAAAACAGAGATTTGACCAAACTTTGACCGGCTATAACTTTTAAAATAAAACTCCAAATGAGTTGATTCTTTTTCCTACCTCTCTCAAATTTCATCTAGTTTATTTTAAGATTTATTTCAAAAATATTTGAGACAGGTTTTGGTACTGTGTTTGAAATATTTGTATTTGTGTATTTTGCAAAATAGGATTTTTGGAGGAAAAGGAAAACTTCCAATAAGTGCATCCTTTGCATACTCTTGAAGGCAAGCATCTCTGAACTCTGGCATAATATTTTGTTGTGGTGTTTTGATGCGATCACAACACCTTTTGACTTGGAGTATGTGATAGCTTTATGTATCGATATGGTCTCGTGCATGAGTGCACTTTGGAGTTGTTTTGTGGTCAGCAATGGATACACTAATGATTTGGATCATCCTCGTGAGCTTCTCTTGCACACCGGTAGGAAGCCGGGAAAGTCGTGGTCTTGGGTAGACACGAGCTTGTCCCTAATCCCTCGTCGAGACGAGTATGCCCGGCATAGCATGGTGAGGCTCGAGGAGTGGTGATTTATTTCACTAGTGGTAATATTGTTGGTGGATACTTGGACCACCTGAGTCGGTTGTAGACCGAGTCTTGATCAATAGCTTCCTTTTGTTGGTACCACCACTTGTCCCTGCAGGGGACAGGGTATGGTTCAGTAGGTTGTCAACCCCTTTCCAAAGCACACACCGTACAGAGAGGCCGTGATGAGGGTCCCATGGCCATGGATTAAAGCCAGTCATCCGGTCCGGGGGCATGGGTGTTTCGGTTGTAGCCGAAGGGGATAGCTTCCCCAGTTTGCGCGCGGTATAAATTTTGTGATCCCATGCTACGTCGAGGTTGTAGCCTCCCCACTTAGAGTTTTGCTTGGCAGGTGTCGTGGGTGATTCCAGACACTGGTGAGTTAAGCTGGTGTGTGCAGGTCAGGCGTGTTTTCAATCAAAAGACCGTAGACGGAATTAGTCCCGAGGGACTGAGTAATCCCGTTACTCGTGGAAAATGGTACTCCCTCTGCAGAGGATATATCCTGTTGGATAGTCATGTTCTTGAGTAAAGACCACAGTCTGAGTTGAATCTCGTAACGGTATTTGGATGGGAGAACGATTTAACTAGAACTCAGTAACGGTATTCGGATGGAGAACGATTTAACTAGGTCGTAGTAACGGTATTCGGATGGAGATACGGCTTAACTAAATTATCGGTTTTCGGATGGAAGAAACGACTGTACTAATATGGCTTATGATTATGGCACGCATGGATTATGATCTTTATTATTCTGGACTAACCTTTTATTTTATGTATTGATTGAGTATCCCTGGGATGGTCCTACCTCCTGGATATTCGCTGTGATTATTTCTTATAAGCCCTTTCTGTGGTGTCGTTCAGACGGCCCGACTGCGGCATTACTATTCTGCATTTTCCGCTCGAGGAGTCTTTCAGACACTCGTTTGGCACCTTGTATTATTATTCCGCATTTTTCCGCTCGAGGAGTCTTTCAGACACTCGTTTTGGCACCTATATTTATTATTCCGCATTTTTTCCGCTTGAGGAGTCTTTCAGACACTCATTTGGCACCTGTATTATATTCCGCATTTTTCCGCTCGAGGAGTCTTTCAGACACTCGTTTGGCACCAGTATTACTATTCTGCAGTTTCCGCTCGAGGCGTCATTCAGACCCTCGCTTGGCACCCAGTATTTTACTTTGAATTATTTTAACCACATGTGTGCATCACGGTTTTTGTACCTTTTCGTGACAGACGTGTGATCACATAATAATCCAGAGCATGTTTTTGATTTATTATACCCGTGTTCTTTATGTTTGCGAGTACATTCAAACGTACTCACTGGCTTGTCCCTGGCTATTGTCTTGGCCAGATTCCTTGCTTGGAGATAAGCATCGCGGTGTCAACCTCGGAACCTACGCGTTGACGTTTGCAGCCTCGCGAAGATAGGAATTATCCTGGTCAGCTGTTCTTGTGGGAAATGGAGTCCCATAGACGCCGATGTATCCAACCACTTCCGCCATCAACCACTAGCAAACCTAATGTTGTACTCCTAGGCCTAGATGGTCTTGTACTACATATTTTTGTGCTTGCTTGGAATTCTTGTATCAAGTTGGTGCCTCATCAGCTAACAGTAATCCTGGGGCTGGTGAGCACACAGGCCGTTTTCTGGGAATTTATATCCCAAAAATCCGGTCATGACAGAGATGCATAGCAACGGGAGGGGAAGAGTTGTGCATGTACCCTTCTAGACCGAAAGCGGAAGCGTTTACTTAACGCGGTTGATGTAGTCGATCGTCTTCTTGGTTCAACCGATCAAGTACCAAACGTACGGCACCTCCGAGTTCTGCAAACGTTCAACTCGATGACGTCCCTCGAAATCTTGATCCAGCAAAGTGTCGAGGGAGAGTTTCGTCAGCATGACGGTGCTACCTCTTGAGCACTGCGTTGGTTTTCCCTTGAAGAGGAAAGGGTGATGCAATAAGGTAGCGCAAGTATTTCCCTCAGTTTTTTAGAACCAAGGTATCAATCCAGCAGAAGACCACGCTCGAGTCCCACACACCTACACAAACAAATAAGAACCTCGCAACCAACGCGATAAAGGGGTTGTCAATCCCTTCACGGTCACTTACGAGAGTGAGATCTGATAGATATGATAGGATAATATTTTTGGTATTTTTGTGATAAAGATGCAATGTAAAATAAAAGCAAAGTAAAAAAGCAAAGGAAATAACTAAGTGTTGGAAGATTAATATGATGAAGATAGACCCGGGGGCCATAGGTTTCACTAGTGGCTTCTCTCAAGAGCATAAGTATTTACGGTGGGTGAACGAATTACTGTTGAGCAATTGACAGAATTGAGCATAGTTATGAGAATATCTAGGTATGATCATGTATATAGGCATCACGTCCGAGACAAGTAGACCGACTCCTGCCTGCATCTACTACTATTACTCCACTCATCGACCGCTATCCAGCATGCATCTAGAGTATTAAGTTCATAAAAATAGAGTAACGCTTTTAAGCAAGATGACATGATGTAGAGGGATAAATTCATGCAATATGACAAAAACCCCATCTTGTTATCCTCGATGGCAACAATACAATACGTGCCTTGCTGCCCCTGCTGTCACTGGGAAAGGACACCGCAAGATTGAACCCAAAGCTAAGCACTTCTCCCATTGCAAGAAAGATCAATCTAGTAGGCCAAACCAAACTGATAATTCGAAGAGACTTGCAAAGATAACCAATCATACATAAAAGAATTCAGAGAAGATTCAAATATTGTTCATAGATAACTTGATCATAAACCCACAATTCATCGGATCTCGACAAACACACCGCAAAAGAAGATTACATCGAATAGATCTCCAAGAGATCGAGGGAGAACTTTGTATTGAGATCCAAAGAGAGAGAAGAAGCCATCTAGCTAATAACTATGGACCCGAAGGTCTGAGGTAAACTACTCACACATCATCGGAGAGGCTATGGTGTTGATGTAGAAGCCCTCCGTGATCAATGCCCCCTCCGGCGGAGCGCCGGAAAAGGCCCCAAGATGGGATCTCACGGGTACAGAAGGTTGCGGCGGTGGAAATAGGTTTTTGGCTCCGTATCTGGTGTTTCCAGGGTATATGGGTATATATAGGAGGAAGAAGTACGTCGGTGGAGCAACGAGGGGCCCACGAGGGTGGAGGGCGCGCTCAGGGGGGTAGGCGCGCCCCCTGCCTCGTGCCTTCCTCGTTGATTGCTTTACGTAGACTCCAAGTCCTCCGGATCATGTTTGTTCCGAAAATCACGTTCCCGAAGGTTTCATTCCATTTGGACTCCGTTTGATATCATTTTCCTTCGAAACACTGAAATAGGAAAAAAACGGCAATCTGGGCTGGGCCTCCGGTTAATAGGTTAGTCCTAAAAATAATATAAAAGTGTATAATAAATCCCATTAAACATCCAAAACAGAATATAATATAGCATGGAACAATCAAAAATTATAGATACGTTGGAGACGTATCAAGCATCCCCAAGCTTAATTCCTGCTCGTCCTCGAGTAGGTAAATGATAAAAACAGAATTTTTGATGTGGAATGCTACTTAGCATAATTTTCAATGTAATTCTCTTAATTGTGGTATGAATATTCAGATCCGAAAGATTCAAGATAAATGTTTAATATTGACATAAAAAATAATAATACTTCAAGCATACTAACTAAGCAATTATGTCTTCTCAAAATAACATGGCCAAAGAAAGCTATCCCTACAAAATCATATAGTCTGGCTATGCTCTATCTTCCCCACACAAAATATTTAAATCATGCACAACCTCGATGACAAGCCAAGCAATTGTTTCATACTTTTGGTGTTCTCAAACTTTTCAATATTCACGCAATACATGAGCGTGATCCATGGATATAGCACTATATGTGGAATAGAATGGTGGTTGTGGAGAAGACAAAAAGGAGAAGATAGTCTCACATCAACTAGGCGTATCAACGGGCTATAGAGATGCCCATTAATAGATATCAATGTGAGTGAGTAGCGATTGCCATGCAACGGATGCACTAGAGCTATAAATATATGAAAGCTCAAAAAGAAACTAAGTGGGTGTGCATCCAACTTGCTTGCTCACGAAGACCTAGGGCATTTTGAGGAAGCCCGTCATTGGAATATACAAGCCAAGTTATATAATGAAAAATTCCCACTAGTATATGAAAGTGATATCATAGGAGACTCTCTATCATGAAATCATGGTGCTACTTTGAAGCACAAGTGTGGTAAAAGGATAGTAGCATTGTCCCTTCTCTCTTTTCTCTCATATTTGTTTTCCTTTTTTTATTTTTTTCTTTGGGCCTTTTCTCTTTTTTTATGGCCTCTTTTTATTTATTTATTTTATTTAGTCCGGAGTCTCATCCCGACTTGTGGTGGAATCATAGTCTCCATCATCCTTTCCTCACATGGGACAATGCTCTAATAATGATGATCATCACACCTTTATTTACTTACAACTCAAGAATTACAACTCAATACTTAGAACAAAATATGACTCTATGTGAATGCCTCCGGCGGTGTACCAGGATGCAATGAATCAAGAGTGACATGTATGAAAATAATGAACGGTGGCTTTGCCACAAATACGATGTCAACTACATGATCACGCAAAGCAATATGACAATGATGAAGCGTGTCATAGTAAACGAAACGGTGGTAAGTTGCATGGCAATATATCTCGGAATGGCTATGGAAATGCCATGATAGGTAGGTATGGTGGCCGTTTTGAGGAAGGTATATGGTGGGTGTATGATACCGGCAAAAAGTGCGCGGCATTAGAGAGGCTAGCAATGGTGGAAGGATGAGAGTGCGTATAATCCATGGACTCAACATTAGTCATAAAGAACTCATATACTTGTTGCAAAAATCTACAAGTTACCAAAGCAAAGTATTACGCGCATGCTCCTAGGGGGATAGATTGGTAGGAGAAGACCATCGCTCGTCCCCGACCGCCACTCATAAGGAAGACAATCAATAAATAAATCATGCTCCAACTTCATCACATAACGGTTCACCATACGTGCATGCTACGGGAATCACAAACTTTAACACAAGTATTTCTCAAATTCATAGCCACTCAACTAGCATGACTCTAATATCATCATCTTCATATCTCAAAACAATTATCAAGCATCAAACTTCTCATAGTATTCAACACACTCATAGGAAAAAATTACTAATCTTGGATGCCTATCATATTAGGACTAATTTTATGATTAAAACAAATTACCATGCTGTTTTGTAGGACTCTCAAAATAATATAGGTGAAGCATGAGAGAACAAAAGTTTCTATAAAACAAAACCACCGCCGTGCTCTAAAAGATATAAGTGAAGCACTAGAGCAAAAACTATATAGCTCAAAAGATATAAGTGAAGCACATAGAGTATTCTAATGAATTCCGAATCATGTGTGTCTCTCTCAAAAGGTGTGTACAACAAGGATGATTGTGGTAAACTAAAAAGTAAAGACTCAAATCATACAAGACGCTCCAAGCAAAACACATATCATGTGGTGAATAAAAATATAGCTCCAAGTAAAGTTACCGATGGACGAAGACGAAAGAGGGGATGCCTTCCGGGGCATCCCCAAGCTTTGGCTTTTTGGTGTCCTTAGATTATCTTGGGGTGCCATGGGCATCCCCAAGCTTAGGCTCTTGCCACTCCTTGTTCCATAATCCATCAAATCTTTACCCAAAACTTGAAAACTTCACAACACAAAACTCAACAGAAAATCTCGTGAGCTCCGTTAGCGAAAGAAAACAAAACACCACTTCAAGGTACTGTATTGAACTCATTATTTATTTATATTGGTGTTAAACCTACTGTATTCCAACTTTTCTATGGTTTATAAACTATTTTACTAGCCATAGATTCATCAAAATAAGCAAACAACACACGAAAAACAGAATCTGTCAAAAACAGAACAGCCTGTAGTAATCTGTAACTAACGCAAACTTTTGGAACTCAGAAATATCTACCAAAATAGGAAGACCTGGATAATTGTTTTATTGATCTACTGCAATTGAAATCAGTATTTTATCACGTTCTGGTGATTTTAAACAATTGTTTTCGTGAACAGAAAGTTTCTGGAATTTTCAGTAAGATCAAATAACTATCATTCAAGAAGGTCCTATAGGTTTAACTTGGCACAAACACTAACTAAAACATAAAAACAAATCAACTAGAGGCTAGATCAAATATTTATTCCTAAACAGAAGCAAAAAGCAAAAAACTAAAATAAAATCGGGTTGCCTCCCAACAAGCGCTATCGTTTAACACCCTTAGCTAGGTATAAAAGCAAGGATAGATCTAAGTATTGCCATCTTTGGTAGGCAATCCATAAGTGGCTCTCATAATAGATTCATAAGGTAATTTTATTTTCTTTCAGGAAAGTGTTACATGCCTTTCCTTAATGGAAATTGGAATCTAATATTCCCTTCCTTCATATCAATAATTGCACCAATTGTTCTAAGGAAAGGTCTACCAAGAATAATAGGACATGAAGGATTGCAATCTATGTCAAGAACAATGAAATCTACGGGCACATAGTTCCTATTTGCAACAATAAGAACATCATTAATTCTTCCCATGGGTTTCTTAATAGTGGAATCCGCAAGGTGCAAGTTTAGAGAACAATCATCAAATTCACAGAATCCTAGCAAATCACACAAAGTTTTTGGAATTGTGGAAACACTAGCACCCAAATCACACAAAGCATAGAATTCATGATCTTTAATTTTAATTTTAATAGTAGCTTCCCACTCATCATAGATTTTTCTAGGGATAGAAACTTCCAACTCAAGTTTTTCTTCATAAGATTGCATCAAAGCATGAACGATATGTTTGGTAAAAGCTTTTTTTTGACTTAAGCATGAGGAGATTTTAGCACGGATTGCAACAAGGAAATACAATCTATCAAAGAGCAATTATCATAATTAAATTCCTTGATATCCAAAATAGTAGGTTCATTGATATCTAAAGTTTTGACCTCTTCAATCCCACTTTTACCAATTTTTGCATCAAGATCTAAAAACTCCGAATTTTTGGGACGCCTTCTAGGTAAAGGTGACTCATCTCCAGTCCCATCATTATCAAGATTCTGAAGGAAATATGCCCTAGAGGCAATAATAAAGTTATTATTTATTTCCTTATATCATGATAAATGTTTATTATTCATGCTAGAATTGTATTAACCGGAAACATAATACATGTGTGAATACATAGACAAACAGAGTGTCACTAGTATGCCTCTACTTGACTAGCTCGTTGATCAAAGATGGTTATGTTTCCTAGCCATAGACATGAGTTGTCATTTGATTAACGGGATCACATCATTAGGAGAATGATGTGATTGACTTGACCCATTCCGTTAGCTTAGCACTCGATCGTTTAGTATGTTGCTATTGCTTTCTTCATGACTTATACATGTTCCTATGACTATGAGATTATGCAACTCCCGTTTACCGGAGGAACACTTTGTGTGCTACCAAACGTCACAACGTAACTGGGTGATTATAAAGGTGCTCTACAGGTGTCTCCAAAGGTACTTGTTGGGTTGGCGTATTTCGAGATTAGGATTTGTCACTCCGATTGTCGGAGAGGTATCTCTGGGCCCACTCAGTAATACACATCACTATAAGCCTTGCAAGCATTGTGACTAATGATTTAGTTGCGGGATGATGTATTACGGAACGAGTAAAGATACTTGCCGGTAACGAGATTGAACTAGGTATCGAGATACCGACGATCGAATCTCGGGCAAGTAACATACCGATGACAAAGGGAACAACGTATGTTGTTATGCGGTCTGACCGATAAAGATCTTCGTAGAATATGTGGGAACCAATATGAGCATCCAGGTTCCGCTATTGGTTATTGACCGGAGAGGTGTCTCGGTCATGTCTACATAGTTCTCGAACCCGTAGGGTCCGCACGCTTAACGTTACGATGACAGTTATATTATGAGTTTATATGTTTTGATGTACCGAAGGTTGTTCGGAGTCCCGGATGTGATCACGGACATGACGAGGAGTCTCGAAATGGTCGAGACATAAAGATTGATATATTGGAAGCCTATGTTTGGACATTGGAAGTGTTCCGGGTGAAATCGGGATTTTTCCGGAGTACCGGGAGGTTACCGGAACCCCCCGGTAACTTAATGGGCCTTAGTGGGCCTAGGTGGAAGAGAGGAGAGGAGGCCAGGGCAGGGCCGCACGCCCCTCCCCCCCAATCCGAATAGGACAAGGATAGGGAGGCGGCGCCCCCCCTTTCCTTCCTCCCCTCCACCTCTTCCCTCTCTCTCCTAGTCCAACATGGAAAGGGGGGGAGTCCTACTCCCGGTAGGAATAGGACTCCTCCTGGCGCGCCTCTCCCCTTGGCCGGCCGAACCCCCCCTTGCTCCTTTATATACGGGGGCAAGGGGCCACCTCTAGACACACAATTGATCATTGATCTCTTAGCCGTGTGCAGTGCCCCCCTCCGCCATATTACACCTCGATAATATCGTAGCGGTGCTTAGGCGAAGCCCTGCGTCGGTAGAACATCAACATTGCCACCACGCCGTCGTGCTGACGAAACTCTCCCTCAACACTCGGCTGGATCGGAGTTCGAGGGACGTCATCGAGCTGAACGTGTGCTGAACTCGGAGGTGCCGTGCGTTCGGTACTTGATCGGTCGGATCATGAAGACGTACGACTACATCAACCGCGTTGTGTTAACGCTTCCGCTTTCGGTCTACGAGGGTACGTGGACAATACTCTCCCCTCCCGTTGCTATGCATCACCAAGATCTTATGTGTGCGTAGAATTTTTTTGAAATTACTACGTTCCCCAACAGATTCATATTGCAAAACAAAGATTTAATAGGAGACACATCAATAACTTTTAGATCTTCATCTTTATTCTCATAGAAACTAGAAGAACACGCTTTCACAAAGCAATCTTTCTTAGCACGTATCCTAGCGGTTCTTTCTTTGCACTCATCAATGGAAATTCTCATGGCTTTGAGAGACTCATTGATATCATGCTTATGTGGAATAGATCTAAGATTCAAAGAATCAACATCAAGAGAAATTCTATCAACGTTCCTAGCCAATTCATCAACCTTAAGCAATTTTTCTTCAAGCAAAGCATTGAAATTCTTTTGCGAATTCATAAACTCCTTAACACTAGTTTCAAATTCAGAGGGCATCTTATTAAAATTTCCATAAGAATTGTTGTAGGAATTACCATAATTATTAGAGGAATTACTAGGGAACGGCCTAGGATTAAAGTTTCCTCTATACGCGTTGTTACCAAAATTGTTCCTACCAACAAAATTCACATCCATAGATTCATTATTACTCTCAATCAATGTAGACAAAGGCATATCATTAGGATCAGAAGAAACACTCTTATTAGCAAACAATTCCATAAGTTCATCCATCTTTCCACTCAAAACATTAATTTCTTCTATCGCATGCACTTTTTTATTAGTAGATCTTTCGGTGTGCCATTGAAAATAATTAACCATAATATTGTCTAGGAGTTTAGTAGCTTCTCCTAAAGTGATTTCCATAAAAGTGCCACCCGCGGCCGAATCTAAAAGATTTCTAGAAGCAAAATTCAATCCGGCATAAATTTTTTGTATAATCATCCATAGATTCAAACCATGTGTAGGGCAATTACGTATCATTAATTTCATCCTCTCCCAAGCTTGTGCAACATGTTCATGATCAAGTTGCTTAAAATTCATAATATCGTTTCTAAGAGAGATGATTTTAGCGGGGGGGGATACTTAGAGATAAAAGCATCTTTGCACTTATTCCATGAATTAATACTATTTTTAGGCAAAGACGAAAACCAAGTTTTAGCACGATCTCTAAGCGAAAAAGGAAATAACTTCAATTTAACAATATCATTGTCCACATCTTTCTTCTTTTGCATATCACACAAATCAACGAAGATATTTAGATGGGTAGCGGCATCTTCACTAGGAAGTCTGGCGAATTGATCTTTCATGACAAGATTCAACAAAGCAGCATTAATTTCACAAGATTCAGCTTCGGTAAGAGGAGCAATCGGAGTGCTAAGAAAATCATTGTTGTTGGTATTGGCAAAGTCACACAATTTAGTGTTATCTTGAGCCATCGTGACAAGCAAGCAGTCCAACACACAAGCAAACAAGAAGCAAGCAAAAAAGAGGCGAACGGAAAAGAGAGGGCGAATAAAACGGCAAGGGTGAAGTGGGGGAGAGGAAAATGAGAGGCAAATGACAAATAATGTAATGCGAGGGATAAGAGTTTGTGATGGGTACTTGGTATGTCTTGACTTGTGCGTAGACTCCCCGGCAACGGCGTCAGAAATCCTTCTTGCTACATCTTGAGCACTGCGTTGGTTTTCCCTTGAAGAGGAAAGGGTGATGCAGTAAAGTAGCGTAAGTATTTCCCACAGTTTTTGAGAACCAAGGTATCAATCAAGTAGGAGACCACACTCGAGTCCCACGCACCTCACAAACAAATAAGAACCTCGCAACCAACGCGATAAAGGGTTGTCAATCCATTCACGGTCAGTTACGAGAGTGAGATCTGATAGATATGATAAGATAATATTTGTAGTATTTTTTTGATAAAGAGTAAAAGTAAAGATTGCAAAAATAAACGGCGCCAGAAATAGCTTGTTGACGGGAGATTAATATGATGGAAAATAGACCCGGGGGCCATAGGTTTCACTAGTGGCTTCTCTCAAGAGCATAAGTATTACGGTGGGTAAACGAATTACTGTCGAGCAATTGATAGAATTGAGCATAGTTATGAGAATATCTAGGTATGATCATGTATATAGGCATCACGTCCGTGACAAGTAGACCGAAATGATTCTGCATCTACTACTATTACTCCACACATCGACCGCTATCCAGCATGCATCTAGAGTATTAAGTTCATAAGAACGGAGTAATGTTGTAAGTAAGATGACATGATGTAGAGGGATAAACTCATGTAATATGATATAAACCCCATCTTTTTATCCTCGATGGCAACAATACAATACGTGCCTTGCTGCCCCTGCTGTCACTGGGAAAGGACACCGCAAGATTGAACCCAAAGCTAAGCACTTCTCCCATTGCAAGAAAGATCAATCTAGTAGGCCAAACCAAACTGATAATTCAAAGAGACTTGCAAAGATAACCAATCATACATAAAAGAATTCAGAGAAGATTCAAATATTGTTCATAGATAAACTTGATCATAAACCCAAAATTCATCGGATCTCGACAAACACACCGCAACAAAATATTACATCGAATAGATCACCAAGAAGATCGAGGAGTAAACGGTGGAGGGGGGCGCCGCACACGGCTAGGAACAATTGATGTGTGTTCTAGCGGTGCCCCCCCCCCACACACACACACATATATATATATATATATATATATATATATATATATATATAGGTGGGAGAGGGAGAGGGGCTGCAAGGGGCACTCCAAGTAGGAGTAATCCTACTTGGGCGCCTCCTCCAAGTCGGCCTCCCCCCTTCCATATCCATCGGAGGGGGAAGGAAAGAGAGGGGAGAGGGGAAGGAAAGGGGGAGGCCGAATCCTCCCCTTTCCTTCTCCCTTCCCTTCATTTCCTTCTCCTCCTATTCAGCATATAGGGGGTGCACCAGCCCCTTTTGGGGCTGGTCTATCCAACTCTGGGCCCATTAGGCCCATATAGCTTGCCGGGGGTTGCCCGGAACCCATTCCGGTGACCCGATACGTACCCGGTACCCCCCGATACGTCTCAATATGATTCGCGTTCGTTACTTTGATAATTTGGTATTTGGGTGGACCGTGCTTGGGTGCTGCCCTTTCTTGGACAAGCATCCCACTTATGATTAACCCCTATTGCAAGCATCCGCAACTACAAAAGAAGTATTAAGGTAAACCTAACCATAGCATGAAACATATGGATCCAAATCAGCCCCTTACGAAGCAACTCATAAACTAGGGTTTAAGCTTTTGTCACTCTAGCAACCCATCATCTACTTATTACTTCCCAATGCCTTCCTCTAGGCCCAAATAATGGTGAAGTGTCATGTAGTCGACGTTCACATAACACCACTAGAGGAGAGACAACATACATCTCATCAAAATATCGAACGAATACCAAATGCACATGACTACTTATAGCAAGACTTCTACCATGTCCTCAGGAACAAACGTAACTACTCAAAAATCATATTCATGTTCATAATCAGAGGGGTATTAATATGCCTAAAGGATCTGAACATATGATCTTCCACCAAATAAACCAACTAGCATCAATTACAAGGAGTAATCAACACTACTAGCAACCCACAGGTACCAATCTGAGGTTTTGAGACAAAGATTCGATACAAGAGATGAACTAGGGTTTGAGAGGAGATGGTGCTGGTGAAGATGTTGATGGAGATTGACCCCCTCCCGATGAGAGGATCGTTGGTGATGACGATGGCGATGATTTCCCCCTCCCGGAGGGAAGTTTCCCCGGCAGAACAGCTCTGCCGGAGCCCTAGATTGGTTCCGCCAAGGTCCCGCCTCGTGGCGGCGGTGTTTCGTCCCGAAAGCTTGCTTATGATTTTTTCCAGGGTAAAAGACTTCATATAGCAGAAGATGGGCACCGGAGGCCTGCCAGGGGGCCCACAAGGCAGGGGGCGCACCCAGGGGGTAGGGTGCGCCCCCCACCCTCGTGGATGGTGGGTGGCCCCCCTCTGGTACTTTCTTCGCTCAGTATTTTTTATTAATTCCAAAAATGACTTCCGTGGAGTTTCAGGACTTTTGGAGTTGTGCAGAATAGGTGTCTAATATTTGCTCCTTTTCCAGCCCAAAATTCCAGCTGCCGGCATTCTCCCTCTTCATGTAAACCTTGTAAAATAAGAGAGAATAGGCATAAGTATTGTGACATTTAAAAACATTATAATTGTGCACCATAGGAGCCTTCTCAGGCATTCTGCGTTTTCAGCCCTCCGATCAAGCTTTTGAACGTTCCTGACCATTCGATGTGCAGCACTTCCCGAAGTAGATATATTTATGGGTCAACATTGTTGCGGCTCGGGCACATCGTCGATTGGGCAGCTGCTCCTGTAACAAAATCTGTAGATTCTGGTTAATTCGGGTCACATGTACGTAAGCGGACCCGTTAGTCATCACCCGTTAAAGCTGGGCGACCACTCCATGCCTCCACCCCATGACACATCCCCTTCTCCATATGCGCCCCTCCCTTGCCCTCTCATCCACAACCTGGATCCTAACTACGCGGCGGCGGCAGATCCTCCTCTCCATGCCCCCTCCCCGGCGGCCCGGCGTCAATCCTCATGACATCAACTTTTGTCCTTTATGACAACATCGGCCCTGGTTCGCCGCGACTGCCACTATGAGGCACTGACGGAAGCTAGCTCCACTCTTAGGTATGCCGCTGCATCTACCTTCGTCGTTCTATCCACCTTCTGCTTCTTCGCCTTCTTCCCCTGCCTTCCCTACTCCTCCGGTTGCGGGTGCAGATTGTGGACATCGATGACAAGGGAGACGAAAATAAAAAATCTTAAGGCCGTGCTTGGAATCCATGGCACTAGGGTTCAGCAAAAGAGGGGCACGCGGCGCTGCTACGGCCACAACAGTTTCTCTCGTTTTTCAATTGCTGATTCCCTCGTGCCGCCGGCAATACGCAACTCATGTTGCGAGATCGACGCTACAAGTTCCCGGTGCGTTTCTTTGTTCTCTCTATCCGTGCTTTATTTTAATTCATCTTTTCAACCATCACTTCTCTCTCACCATAGTGGTCCTCCCATCTCACTTCCAATATACTCCGTATATCCTGTATGTACTGTGTGACTCTGTCTACTTCGTCTGCTACTTATTATATTGATTTTTTTTATCTCAGTTGTGCTCGATCGAGTGAGAAATGTCAGGATACTTAGTGGTTATAGTGCACGGATAATTGAGCAGCGAACACTGCTGCTCAGATTTTGTGGCCCAATTATCCATGATTTGGTGCTACATCATGGACAAGTTTAATTAATATCATGATTGTGAAAAAATCAAAAATAAATTCGAAGGAGATGAACTGAAACTAATCTCACAAAAAGATCACTCAATACAGTAGCCGATATGTAAAATGACACAAGAGGTAGAAAAAACTAATCAATTGGTGGAGGTGTAATACAAGATAAATTCATATTCATATGTTATAGTATATAAGTGATTCATACTTGATAGTAGGAGAATCCATGTCATACTGGTGAATGGAACCTGTGCAATAGTTAGCTCATTAGTCCCCTAGCATGACAAAAATTGTACTGTATATTATATGGCTAATTAGTTTTTAGAGAATTTATATTTCGTACCACAAAATTGCAGGTGTGGTGTTACTTAGTTACAAATATTGTAGGGTGTTTTTTGGCTTAGCAAACTTGACTGCGGTATGTAGAATTCAGATTTTCAATTCATGTGTGTGCTATGCAATCTGGTTTGGTTCAAGTTTCCAATCCATGTATAAACAGATTGCTGGGTGTATTACCTCTTAACAAACTTTGACTTATGCTATATGTAGCTTTCACACAATCAACTATTTTCATGTAGATTCTGG
>NC_057814.1:412681454-412701034 GCF_018294505.1 Triticum aestivum | reverse complement strand
AAAGAGGGACGAAGAAGGAGGAAAATATCTAAATGGATGCTAGGTCACATGTGAGTAGTGCTGTGATGTAATTACTGGCATGCGGAAAATAGGGAACGCCATTACAATTCTAAGTATCCCTGGCATTCGGGTAATGCTCACACCGGTGTTATGCTGGCTCAAAAATGGACAGACCCGCAAAATATACTGCTGGCATAACTTAATCAGCGATGGCATAGCTATTGTGGTTAGTGCTGGCATAGGGCACTTTGGCTACGCCAACACTAAGTTAGGCCAGGTCAGAATGTTGGGACCCACATACAGTTGGCGTTCTCTAAAATTCCTATGCACAATAATACAATATCTATGGCGTACGAAATTGGCCGACGCCAACACTATTTGGAAAAATAGTGTGGGCGTTGATGAAAACTGGCGCGCCACAAACGAAAGTTGTGGCTAGCACTTTTTCCACTAGTGAACGTCTGCTTTCCTTTGCATCATTGCATATATGTGAACAACCTTCTGCTGTTTTTGACATCATCAAGATGTAGCGCAAAGCAATATTTGCACTATCTTCTCCTTCAGGCATTATGGATTGATTTCTCTTTGAGGCATCAGGAGCATCCAAGTCTTTTTCTCTGTATTGGATTGTCCATCTATCAACAATGAACTCATATGGTATGGCTAGTATATCAAACTGAGTGAACAATCTCAGAATGTGGCAGAACAAAAGGCCATCTGTTTCAAAAAAATGCACATGCATTAAAAAATTTCCCCTCTGTCGACCGAGACTAGAAACTCTTTCGTAAAGAATTCAGGTTTTTGATAGTTGAAACATTTACAGAGCTCATATACAGTTCCGTTTTCAATCTCATGAAAATGAAAATGTCGTTGAGTTTTGTAGCTCAATCTGGACTTTAAGGTATTACTACTGCAGGATGCTGCTAATGCGACACTACGATCAAAGACCCTTTTACGAAACTGTGTGTGATGCATTAATCACAAATGGTGATGTAAAAACCCATCAAAAAAAGATGCAAAACATTTGCGATGAATGATACATCGAAGACGGTTCATATTTTAGTTGCGTGTGCGATGAGGGCATACGGTTGATCTGTATGAACTGTTTGCGATGAGATAGAACAACGAAAACTGGCAGCCAGATCAAGGTGTGTGTGATATACGGCATACATTTCACTCCGATGAACCGTTTGCGATGATTGAGGTGAACACAAATGATTCGGCGTAACAAGATGTGTGTGATATCCGGCAAACAGGTCGGTAATCAGAATTGTGTGCGATCATTATAGACAGCCCATACGGTCTTTTTTTGTGAATTGTGTGCTCGTCAGGGCACACAGTTCAACAAACCAACCTGTTGGCAATAATGTAGAAGATCTCTGTCGAATACATATTACTAACCGTCCGCGATGAGATTGACAGGATAAACAGAGATATATACAGTCTGCTTAATTTAGTCCTTCTTGTTGTTGTTGTTGTTGTTGGATGGCCCCGCGACATCGTCTTGGGGAGGACGCGTTTTTCCGCTGACCGTTGGCTTTTCATCGCCGCCGCCGTCATCATCGTCGTTGCTATCATCGTCGTCCTCCTCCTCCTTCGACCATTCCTCCTCATCATCATCATCGTCCTCTTATTTGTCCTCCGACGGCTCCTCGTCCGTCTGGTTGTCGTCTGACGACTCCGGAGGCGGCCCCCCTTCCATGAACCGGATATAATCAAGGTCTGGGCTCGACGCCGGACTCATGGAAGATGAGCGGGATGATTCCGATGTTGACCTATCATCGGGCGCCAGACTGCTGGCCGAATTGTCGTCCTCGCTGTCGCTCGACATGGCTGCAGAGTATGTGCCAGTGTGTAGCGCGGCCTGCCGGGGACGATGAAGATGATGGACACTTAAGAGGGGTATGCAGAGAAGAGGAACTGCCAATTGAAGCGGGGATTGAAGCGGGGGTTGACATATTATCTAACCGCTGATATAATCAACCGCAATTATTTCTACCCAGCCGCTCCAAATTCCCGGGGATGCGCACGACTCCTATTGGCTATTTGGTCGGTTTCCTTTTTCAGGACAAAAACAAGGAAGGACTTTTGGGATTATGCACCGGTACCGGTACGAACGGAGTAGGACAGTTGGCAAGCAATACATTGAGCTCTTCTTATTGATAAAGCCAGTAATAATCAAACTAGAAAGGAAAAGAAAAAAGACAAAGAAAAATATCTGCACGAATCTTCGCGTAACATCAATGGAATAGGACCTAGATGTGCATTACTTAGAGCACATCTAGATGTGCTTTAGCAATACTGTCAAACAAAACCCCTAATCATCATTGCAAACATCGCATAGAACATGGCTAATGCGACAACCACAACTACACATGTTAGTTCCTTCTTGTCTCTTGCTTTCATCTGTTGCCTGTGATTGATTCTTTCTTGCTTCATCGTACTGATTGTACATTCCAGATCAGCTAGTTTCTTCTTCAGCTTTATGTTATCTTCTGCGAGCTTGGTGATAACACTACGAGCCCTGCCATGCCATTCTTCATCCAGCCAGTTAACAAAGGCACAAGCCTCATATCCCTGGCAATGTTAAATAGTATTCTGGATGTGCGGTGGCATTAACTGAAGTAAAATGATGGACTTAATTAGCACTAACCTCTAAGGGGCAACTGAGAAACCGCCTGCCAATGTCGAATCCCTCCGTGCATACACGTCGAGCGGGAGAGTGCCCGTGCACACAAGTCAGCTTTTGGTACTTCTCGGTGGCGCAAAACTCGGAGTCGAACTCGTGTTGCGGGAGTCTGCGGTCAAGCTCCGGATCCGGCGGCGGATCGCTTTCCTGGGGGGGCATTCAGGACAGACTCAGGAAGGAGCTATACCTTGGACATGCTAAAAAAGATTGGGATAGATTGGAACCTGACAGGACGATTCGGATCCGTAGTACACCTGCCTTCTGAGGACCTTAGCCAAGTGCTCGGCGGCGGCCGCCGTCGTGGCGTAGATACAAGCAGGAGCATCCGCACCGAAACCATCAGCACCACTCATCCACATTCCCCCAATGTCAGCGCCATGCGAGGGAATTTGGAGGCTATGTAGGGATTTGGGGGAAATGTGGAAACTGTGGAGATAAGGTATAAGTCGTGTCATGGAATTGTCACGGCAGATGTCCTAGTGTGAGGACTTAGTCATGGAGCCATCGCAACGAAGTTAACTTAAAGGGGTTAAACAGGACAAAGGACACGAGGAGTTTATACTGGTTCGGCCCCTTGCGGTGAAGGTAAAGGCCTAATCCAGTTTGAGGTGGTATTGCTAGGGTTTCGATGACCAGGGAGCGAATACGCTAAGCCTGGCTCTTGATTTGTTGTTTCTTGTCCCTAAACCGCCGTCGTGTCGTCCCTTTATATACATAGGTTGACGCCCGGCCGGTTTACAGAATCCTTGTTGGCTCATAAATGTGTCCGGCTCGGTATCTGTTCTTTCCTATCTTACAATACAAGTTATACACCTATGGCGGTTTACATTTATGGGCCCTAATCCGCCTTTGGGCTTTGGGCCTTCTTACTAAGTCTCCTTCATAAAGCGCCATCTTCCATGTCTTCATGGGCTTCAATACGGGCAGATTACTATGAGCATAACCCGGCCCCTCCTGGGCGGTTTATACTCAATAGTTATATCCCCAACATTAGGCCCCAGGTTGATTTGAACTTGTTTACATCAATCTTCAACACTTAGAAAGATCCTTCCTTCATTACCTTTGAGAAACTTATAACTCGCCATGACGTCATCTTCTGGAGTCATGATAAACCGCCGTGACGTCACCTACCATTAACTTGACACAGAGCCCAAATCTTTTAATGTATCTCCCTTTCTTTAATGAATTTCCGAAAATTGAGGCTTCTGCATATCTACAGATCCGTTTTTTATGTCCTCGATTCCCGCGCTTACCACTTATCCATTCGCCTTATAAATAGGACCGAGGGTCCCTTCTCACATTTCCCCCCGTGCCTCTTCACCTCATCTTCTTCCTCGCGACGCCCTAGCTCTCGAGCCCAGCCGCCGCCGTCGAGCTTCATCCCTGCTTCGACGTTAGCCGCTGCATCAACCTGACTTGGACCAGATTTCGCTCACGCGCCTTCACCATTCAACATCCTTGGTAAGATCTTCTTTCTTCCTCCTCCGCAGATCTCATTAGGGTTCAAACGAGGTCATGGAGGTTTCGGTTCTGTTCTTCGCCTATTCTTTGTTGTAGCATGATATTTTGACTCAAGCTTGATACTTATCCCGTTCAGCTACAACCATAGTCCCTCTTTCCTCTTCAGAACATCTCTTTTGGGTAGAAAAAACCAATCTAAACCTTTAAACTGTTCAAGTACCCGCTATTTAGGTCTGAATATATTTTCTTTTTCTGACACGCAGTAGATCCGAAATTGCAATATGAATCTATGAAACCTGTTTTTCAGCACTTAGCTTTCAGATCTATACTTTGAATCTCTGTATAGGCGGTTTAACTTAGAAAATCATAATCCGCCAGGTACCATTAGTCCCCTCTTAACCGACAATTGCTCATGTATGCAACCTGATAACATCATGTCCGGTTTAATACCTTAGTATGCTTCAATACTTTCTGCCTTTTAACTTTTAGCATATTAACCATGAATCTTAAACCAGCACAAACCTTCTTCCAGGTTTGTTTGAACAAATGGCCAAATCCTTTTACTCCTGTAACTGGGTTCAATCCCGGGTCACAGAAGAAAAACTGAACGGGTTTGTCGCCACTGGCGCTTTAGCAAAAAAGGAAGTCATCCACTGGAAAGTCCCTGGTTCTGAATTTCCTCCTGAGCCCAAGGAAGGAGAAGTGGTCGTTTTTGCTGATCATCTGAGTCGAGGATTTAGCCCTCTCGGATCAAAAAATTTCCGTGACGTGCTTCATTTCCTCCAACTCTACCCTCAAGATATTGGACCTAACTCTGTATCCAATATTTTGAACTTTCAAGTGTTCTGTGAAGCTTATCTGCAGGAAGAGCCCACAATCGAATTGTTCAGAGACTTCTATCACTTAAACCGCCACACAGAATTTGTGGACGGGCCCAACACTAAAATTGGCGGGGTATCCATCCAAAAGAGAAAAGATGTCAGCTTTCCTCATGCCAACCATCATAGTCATCCTAAAGACTGGAATCAAACTTGGTTCTATTGCCGAGATACCTCTCCAGCTGATGAGAATCCCTTGTCGGGTTATCGTGCTCACCGGCTAAGCAGTACACATCTGCTCCCCAAAATACTCAGCGCCAAGGAACGAGCTAAATATGCGCCACAACTCTCAAAGCTTCGAGCATTTGTGGCAAACGGTTTAACAGGCATTGATTTCGTCCGTTGTTGGGTGTCCTGGAGTATTTTACCCTTGAGCCGCCGCCCCGGTTTAATGTGTGAATATATAGGGGACTTGAAAGATCCTCAATGCCACATTGACATTCAGCTGACTGACGCTGAAGTTATTGAAGCTGTCAAGAAAATGCTAGATGTATCGGTGGCCGAGTGCAGCAAAACAGGACTTAGTCCTTTCTGTGCTACAAATAAACCGCCAGCTATAAGGACTGCTCAACTCCTGCTTACACCATATTCTTAATGCTCCCTTATGATTTTTCCAATTTTAAACAGGGTGATGATCCATTCTGGAAAAAGAAACCGCAGGATAAACCGGCCAAGCCAACTCGCTCCAAGACCAAGGTTACGAAGAAACCTGCCAAGAAGAAGACCGCCGAATCCACCGAGCTGAACATTGATGATGACATTGATAGTCCAGAGTCAGAGGTAGGACTTGATTCTCTTGGCTCCTTTTTCATACACCTCATTGACAATGATCATTATCAGGATGACACTGAGGGTAGCCATGCTGGCGATGTAGAGGTAATTATTCTTTCCTCCGGTTCAGATCCTCTGCCAACACAGAAAACCCGTCAAGCAAACCGGAAAGTAAGATTTTCACACCCTCTAGCTTACTTGAATCCAAACTTTCTTTTGAAGAAACAACAACATGAAGCTCGCCGCACAACCCGGCATAGTGGCAACGTGATCACCTCTGCCGGTTTACCAAACCCTCCACCTCGCAAACATCGCCCAGAGGTCTTACACATTTCTGACGTACGTTACCCCAAGGCAGGTTATTTTCGACAACCTCTTAACCCGTCTAATTCAAATTATCAGGGGACTTCTCATTCTTCCTCTGGCAAATCAACAGGAACACAACTTCCAACCCTCAAGACAGTTCCTGGGTAAGCATATTAACTGACCTTTCATATCTTATACTTGATCTGTACACTGACCTGATGTACACTTAATTATTTTCAGGGCCAAAGCCAGAGCCAGCAAAAAGGCTAAAGTGAATAATTTGGCTGATGACCCCATTCCATATGAACCGGAAAGAACCCCTGAACCATCTGATCTGAATGCTGATAACATCCCTGATGACCCGCCACCGCAAGATCGTGAGGTCTCAGTTAAAGACAGAGAAGTTGATCCGACGATTCATACTGACAAACCGCCAAGCCCATCCAAAGCTGCTGATGCTAACACTAATGATGTTATGGTTACTGGAGTTAGCTATACAGCCCCAGGCAACCCCACTGCTCTAACAAAACATAGTGCCAAAGAGGAATTTTCTGCTGTTGATGAAGGCAAGTGGAAGGTAGACTTGGAAAACTATGCCCATCTCAGCGCCCAAGATATCCATTCTGGGTTTTTAAACCATTTGTACACAAGCCATTATTATGAAGCCGGTTTAGTGAACATGATGAAGGAGCGATATGAGGTATATATTGTCAACTCTGCATAAATATTCTTCACTTATGATCAGCTTAGAATATCAACTCCAATAGCCCCCAAGGGCCGGCTTATAATGTCAATACAAACCAGGACTTTGTAAAATAACCACTTCAACTTTGCCTATGTAGCCCCCAAGGGCCGGTTTATCTTTTCAAGATGAACCGGGACTTTAGAATAATAATTCTTCAATTTCACCTGTGTAGCCCCCAAGGGCCGGTTTATCTTTTCAAGATGAACCGGGACTTTTATAGTGTAAAGCTCAAAATTCTTGCTGAACACCTTTGTAAATCGGTTGACCATCAAGCTGACTGGTAGAAGAGAAAATCCATAGCTTCAACTTGAGAAAATACGCATTAGCCCCCAAGTGCCAAGAATAATACTTGTATTGAACTTGGGACTTGTGATTTTTTTTATAAGAAGCAATAGGCATTAGCCCCCAAGTGCCAAGTGTATAACTTGTTATGTGCTTGGGACTTCAAATATGTCCTGTCAACTCATAAATTGCATGTCCTTTGTAGGCTGAGCTGAGCAAAAAAGAATCCCAAATTGCCGACCTTCAAGAAAATATCAAATATCAACAAACAGAAACTTCCAAGGCCAAGGAGGAGCTGACCAGTGCTTTAGCAGCCATGGAAAAACTGAAGGAGAGCTTCAAGAGCGAGCGGGCCGGCTGGGACATAGAAAAAACAACTCTGCTGAAGAGGGCTGAGGATGCTGAAGCGGCCCTTAATCCGGTAACAAAGGAGCTGACTAGTTTGAAGCGACAAATAAATGCCATGACTTCTGATGTTTTGGTAAAGAGCCTCTTCATAAGCTTTAAACATGTATTATCCCATAAACTGCCGGTTTACCGATGTTTGTGATGATGCAGGATCTCGCATTACTCATCTTGGCTCCGACATGCGGAAGAAATTGAAGGCTGCCTATACTCTTATAGAGCAATTATACACCGGCGCACAACGGATCATCTGTACCGCTTCTCATAACAAACCGCCCCCAACTTTGATCAAAGAAACATTAGAGAGGTTGTCGATGATGCTAAAAACAGCTGCAAGGGTAGGTGCTCTAACCACCCTAACCCGGGCTAAGGCGTGGATACCTGATCTTGATCCGGCTGATGTGGGAAATGGCTATCCGAGCATAAAGGAAGACGGGTCAGACTTTGGTAATGATGACCTTAGAACCTTGACGAAGGAAATGCGCCCATTGGCTAGCAAATTGGCTGAAGAGACCGATCTTTCACATTATCAGTCGATTTATGACGCCGACAACAAGAGGGTTAACCCGCCAACCTATGACGCTCCAACTCTTATTCCTCCAATTCGTAAGCATACCTATGCCCCTGACGTTGAACCCTCCACACTTATAAGTGATGAAGCTGTATTCAAGGCCCTAACTGGGATCGATTGGGCAACCATTGACTTCCAGCCACTGGGTAGAGAGGAGGAGGATGAACCAGCGCAGGATGATCCACAACCTTCAAGCCAGCCCGGCGAAGATTCATAAACCGGGGGCCGGTTTAGCTTCTGTATTCTGCAAGACTTTTGAAAACAATTATTCTTTTGGGCATCAACACGCCTTGTAATAGGCTAGTTGAAACTCTTGATCTGCTATGCCCTCGTGCATATTTACTTTGCATGACACTGTTAATCCGCCATGTTAAGATATGCTACGTCTACTTACGATACTTAGCGATGTGGAAGCTGTTCCTGCATATAACAGATAGAAATGTCCTGGCGGTTTACTGCTTGACGGGTTATCATGCCCAATAACATAGTTTATAACCATTGTTGGACATAAAAAGAACCATATATAATTGAAAATATATCATACCTGTGATATTTTACCATACTGCTGTTTTAGCAAGCCAGTGGAATAAGGGTGATAACCCAAAATTTGAACACTGGTTATCGGGTGGTAGGTGCGACATATGCCAACGGGTGGCTTATCATGGTGGGTGCCAGTAAGACGTCGCCGGTGCCTGGAAACGTGATGAGGCGAAGACATGCACGCCGGCGAATCTTACCCAGGTTAGGGGCTCTCCGTGGAGATAACACCCCTAGTCCTGCTCTGTGGGGTCTCCGCATGATCACTAGATCAGAACGAGTAGCTACAAATGCTCCTTGAGCTGTGGGGTTCAAGGGAGAAGAAGAGCAAGGCTAGCTCTTGCTTCCCTCTCTATATGGTGTGTGTGTAACTCTAAGAAGCCAACCCTTTGCATGGGTGCCCTGGGGGGTTTATATAGGCCTACCCCCCGGGGGTACAATTGTAATCCGGCTGGGCGCGGGTCCCAGTCGTCAGTGTCTGTGCTCGCCGGCTTCTCCGTCGGCCGTTGGGGCCCGCCGACTGGTGGGTCCCGCCGGCTGCCGGCCTCTTGGTCGACAGGCCGGCCCCACTGCCTAGGGGTCTTGTCGGCGGCTGCTTACTGTTGCTTCGCCCCTGATGACGAGGGCTTGGTTGAGGTAAGCGTGGCTATAGTGTGCCGCCTCGAGGGCTCTCACTGTAGCCTTACCTCGCCTTGTCTCCTTAATGTGGCACATGCTTCGAGGGAGGGGGTAGCCGGCTTCTGGGGGCCGGCTATGCCCTAGGCCGACTGGGGGAGGTCGGGCCGCCTTCGCGCCTCTCTCTGGCTAAAGGGGCCCGCCGCCCGTGGGCCGTACTGGCGCTCGTCGTGGATGACGTTGAGGCCAGCATGGCTACAGTGCCGGGCCGGACGGGAGATGGCTGACCCGTACGGCATCCTGTGGCCATGCCTGCCTCGGGCTTCAGGGGTAGTGGGCCGCACTGTGGCCACACCCCGTCTTGTCGCCGTTATGTGGGTGTAGTTCCGGTGGGTACGGTCTTGGCCGGCTTTGTGGAGTCGGCGTGCTTCATGGCTGGCTCTTGGAAGTCGGTCCTCTTGGCGCCGGCTTCCTGGAGTCGGCCATCTCGCAACCATCTCGGGAGAGGTTACCGGGGCCGGGTCGCCCTTGGAGAGCCGGCTCCTGCGGTAGTCGGCCAGGGGAAGTCAGCCCAATGCTTCGAACGCTGGAAGGCTCAATCGGCCTAATAATTTTTGAAGAACCATGGGTAGTCGGTTAGGCTACCCGTGGCCATTTACTCCGACAGTAGTCCCCGAAGCTGATTGGGCTTCGAGGTTGGGTGGGAGTCGAGAAGCTCGATCAGCTTCCTATCTTGACGAGCCGGCAGCTGGGAGCCGACTTTGGTTGGGGGCGCCGTCTCGACGAAATTTTTTTGTGAGTCGGAGGGCGGGAGCTGGCCAGCGCGCGCACCGGGCCGCGGGCCGGCCACTTGCCGCCTGCGAACCACGTGGCAAAAAAGCCTGCCAGCCCACGCGCGCGACGGGACGTCACCACAGGTCGGGGGCCCGCCACGCCCACGCCCGGGCCCAGGCGTGGATTCTCCGCGGCCCGAAGCCGCCCGCACGTCTCCCTGCGGCGATTTCGGCATGCTTTTAGGGCGTAATAATCGCGAGGCGTGGGGGAGTGGGCGCAGTTAATCCCATGTCTCACCCCACGCCCTGCCTCCCCGGCTTCACCTTGCGAAGTTATAAGTAGGGGGAGGGGGAGAGCGGCAGGCTCTCGCACGCTCCTCCTCTTTCCACCATCTTCTTCCTCCTGCCCTTTCTTGCAACAGCGCCTCGCCGCCACGCTGTTCCACCACTCGCTCCTCCGCCGCCGCGTTCGTTCTCGCCAGCCCCACGCCACGATGCAGTACGGCGGGGATTGGGACGGCTCCAACGTCCATGAGGATCACGTCGAATTCCTCCGCAAGACGCGGCGGCTGCCCGGCGCGGACAAGGTAGAGGTCCGTCTCGCGCCGGCGAAGGACATTACGCCGGAGCCGCAGGAAGGTGAGCGGGTAGTCTTCCGCTCGCATTTCTTGTGCGGCATCGGCCTGCCCGTGAGCGCCTTCTTCCGCTCTTGGCTCGAGTTCTACCAACTCCAGCCGCACCACCTCACCCCGAACACGGTGGTGCTGCTGTCCGCCTTCGTCACCTTGTGCGAAGGCTACCTCGGCGTCCTCCCTACCCTCGAGCTCTGGGAGGAGTTCTTCCAGTCCAAGCAGGGCACGTGCATGCAAGGCGTGCCGGCTCAGAGTGGCGCCTTCATCGCGATGCGGAGGGTGGCTGCCGACAACCCCTTCCCCATCATCACGCTGATCCAGTCCGTGAAGCTATGGCAAAAGTCATACTTCTACGTGAAGAACGTCGCCCCGCAGGGCGACTACGTCAATCTGCCGGCTTACGTAGCCGGCCCACCGGTGGGCAGGCGGCCCCAGTGGTCCGACCGGGCCGTGACGCTGACGCTGGCTGGAGCCGCAACTGTCGCCCGACTGCGGGTGATGGTCCAGTCAGAGGGCTTGTCGGGGCCCGACCTGCTGGCCGCCTTCGTCACGCACCGGGTGCTCCCGCTCCAGAGCCGCCCTCATCTGATCTGTCATATGAGTGGCTAGCTCGATCCGAGCCGGATGTGCACCAAAGACATGCCGCACGACGAGGTGGCCTATATGGTGAACTACCTTGCGAACTGCAAACTCTCCGCAGAGTGGTAGTTCGGCAAGGAGCCATATTGCCGAGCTCATCCGCCGCCCACGGTATGTCCTCTTCTTTTCTTTTCCTTCTCTCAGTTTTATTGCCGAGTTCCTTTTGGCCGACTCTGACCAGCCGGCTTGTCTCGACAGAGCCCTCTTCTTCGGCCTGCAAGCGGGTCGGACGCGGAACGCCGGTTCGTCCCTGACCGGACGGAGCACGATCTGGAGGACCCCGACTTGGGGGCGGCCGCTATGGACGACAACACCGAGGCGGGCGGTGGCCAAGCCGGCGGCGAGGCAGGCGGCTCCGGGCTTGGAGTCAGCTTCGACGACTGGCCGGACGATGACGAGGCTGAAGTCGTCCCACGCCGCCAGCCGGCGTCTGGCCGCGGCACGGGTTCCTCCGCCGCGCCGCCTGCTCGGGGCGGCGGGCAAAAGTGTCGCGCCGCGCCAGGCTTGTTCGGCAGTCGGCCGAAGAAGCCCAGAGGCGGGGCAGCGGCGACTAGGCGGGAGGAGGCGGCCCGCTTCCGCAAGGTGGTGAAGCAGCCGCAGACGGTGTCGGCGTAAGTACATGCTCCTTTGTGTACTCTTTTTTCTTTTCTCTGGTAGCTCCTGAGTCCTTGTCTTTTTTCCAAAAAACTAGGGCTCCCTTGTCGCTCGAGCGAGCTGCTGCCGCCTCCGTCATCGGGTCGCCGGGAGGATCTGGGAGCACCACTCGCCGCATGGACCCCCGTGCCGATCTTCTGGCGGCGACGGAGTGGAACGCGCGGGAGGTGCGAGAGGAGCGGGAGGCGCGGGAGGTGGAGGCGTTGAGGGCGGCCAGGGCCAAGGCGGCGCAGGAGGAGGAGGCGGCGAAGGCGCGAGCTGACGCCACAGCCAAGGCCCAAGCAGAGGCTGCGGCTGCGGCGATGGCGGAGGAGGCCTTGTTGGTCACCCCACTGCGCGTCGCGGCGCCTGGGGCCCCGGAGCCCCCGCCAGAAGAAGCCGGCGGTGACCAGCCGGGGCTGGAGAGGGATGACGACGTCATCATCCTGGAGAGGGCGGCGGTACCAACCCCGCCGACTGGGGCGGCTCAAGGCGGCCGGCCTGATCTGCCGCCCGCGCAGTAGACGGGGGGCGAGCCGGCCGCGAGGACTGAGCCGGTGGTCCGGATGCCGCCGAGCCGCCGCGCGGTGAAGGCTGCGTCGGAGCCGCAGCTGGCCGCGGGCTCCAGCTCGTCGGCCCAGGATGTGGAGGCGGCCAGCGTCACCTCGGGGGGGACGCCGGGCGGGGGGACGGCCGTGATGAACGTGGCCGCGCAGGACGTCCGGACCCGGCTCCAGGCCCAGGCGACGGCGCTGAGGCGATACACCGACGAATTCCTTGCGACGCGGGCGGCCATCCGGGTTAGTCTTCTTATCTTGCTTCTTCTTGATCTTGGTTTCTTCCGTGGGGGCGCGTCAGCGCACCCACTGGGTGTAGTCCCCGAGTTCCGAGTCGGCTGCTGAACAGGCGGCTTGGAACTTCTTAGTGGATTTAGCTTTGCTATTCTTGTTCTTACTTCGATCTTCTGCCTGTCTTGCAGGACTACCTCAATCTTCACGCGGCTGCCTTCAACTCCCAGGCTCGGGAGCTGACCCAGAAGACCGCCGACCTAAGTGAGAGCCGGGGTAAGTGCTTCGTCCTTTATCTCACGTGGGGGCGCGTCAGCGCACCCACTGGGTGTAGTCCCCGAGATTCGGGCCGACTGCTGAGCAATCGGGTCGGATCTTCCTTGACAATTTCCTCTTATTGCTTCTTCTTTTTCTGCCGTCCTTGCAGCGGCCAACGCTAGCCTGAGGGCACAGCTGGGAGGGTCTCAGGCTGCCCTTCGTGCCAAGGAGGCCGAGTTTGCCGCCTTGGTGCAGGAACGTGACCGCCTGGTCAAGAGGTTGGCCGACCAGGAAGAGAGCCACAAGGCGGCTCTGAAGGTGGTACAAGACGGCGAAGCCGCCCTCCAGGCCGAGTACGAGACGGAGGCGGCTGGCTAGGCTGAAACAAGGCAGACGCTGATCAATGGCTATGGCCAGATCAAAGATTTGGTTGACGGTAAGCCGCCTGCTTCTTCGTCCTTTCTTGCCGCCTGCCGCTTTTGGCTTGTTTTCTGACTTGGTGTTTTCTCTTCTTTCTCTTTCTTTCTTGCACAGAGTACTTCCCTGGCTACTCTACTGCCGCCAACCAGATCATCGAGGCCCGCCGCCAAGCACGAAGGCAGGCTGGCACCGAGATTGCGCCAAACGCTGGCTGTTCGCTGGAGGAGCAGGTCTTGGCGATCCAGGCCCGTCTCCAGCCGGCTCACCGACTGCTCCGCCGGCTTCAGCGTGCCGGGGCGCAAGTGTTGGCCGCCCTCTGGCCCGGCGAAGTGGTTCCCCGCACCCCCAGTCAGACTGCCGACTGGCTGGAGGTGGCAGTCGGCCGCTTTGAAGCCTGGAAGGCCTCGACAGCTCGGTCCGGCGCCAAGCGGGAGCTGGAGTTCGTCAAGGCCTGGTATCCCGGCCTGAGTCTGGACCAGCTGGCTACCTGGCGGCATCAAGCCGACACGGAGCTGGAGCCGGCGCGGCCGGCTATCAGCCGGCGGGTTCGGCGATCGCCGACTACACCGACACCAGCGCCTTCACCCCTGAGGTGGATGACAACGGTGTTGCCCAGCCGGAGGAGTGGTTCGGGCTGAACCCGGCAGATGGTGAAGACTCGGCGGAGGAGAACGACTCCAGCGACGAGGGCGAAGAGGAGGAGGAGGAGGAGGGTGAAGACGCCGGGCCGGATGGTGGAGTGGCCGACCAGCCTCAGCCTGACCGCATCTCCAGCAGCACGTCACGCGCGGGTGCGTCGCCTGCCACCGGTGGTGACCAAGCCGAGACCCGCCAGCCAGCCACTCCTTCAGCCGGCGACGCCATCTCCACCGACCAACCCGGCTCCCGCACCGCGCCTTTAGTCTAGTCTGCTATCTTTTGTTTTCCTGTCTTGTCACTTTTGGAACAATATTCTGTTAAGTTTGCACAATTCCACCCACTGGGGGTGTATATTCGAACTATGTCGATTGCCGGCCTGTTGGGGGCTTTATATGTATATATGACTATGCATGCGTTTGGCTTTTCCTCGTTCTTTGCTTTTCATCCTTCTGCTGTTTCCTTTTCCGCCCTCTCTTGGTTGCCGCCTCCCCAGTCAGATAGTTGCTCTGCAATCTGTGGCTGGAGAAGTGCTTGACCAATTGGGAGGGCAAGTACTCTAGCTTTGTTGGATTATAGCTAAGTGTTTGGGAAGCCGGCCAGCCGGCTGTTCTGACAGCCGGCAAGCGTGGTTGGAGGCCGTCTTTTTGCTATATAAGTTCATTAGTCCTTAGCCGTTTTCGTGTGGGCGTCTTTTCTGCCTTGGCTCTTGCTAGTCGGGCGGTCGGTTCTTCGAGCCATGACTTTCAACAAGAGAGGACTCGGGAGCCGGCACACTACTTATCTGACTTCGGGTAGAACTTTTAATATAGCTTAAGGCGGCCAGTCCCCGGGCCGACTAGTCGAACCCGGTGCCAGACAAGAAATCAAATGTAATAATACATTCATGGATATGGCACTTGTCACTCATAGGTAAATGGAGGCAGTCCCCGAGTGCTCCTCGGGGGGCCTGTTGTTTCGTACTTAATACAAAAGGGTAGCATGATACATACTGCTTTCAACTGTAAAATCTTCTCAGGAGATTCGCATTCCATGGTCGCTCCGACTCCTTGCCGGAGTCGTCCCTCTTGCATGCTCTTGGTTTTTGCGCGTCGATCAAGTAGTAGGAGTCGTTGCCTAGTGCCTTGCTGATGACGAAGGGGCCTTCCCAAGGGGCCGAGAGCTTGTGCTGGCCGGCTGTTCGCTGGATCAGCCGAAGCACAAGGTCGCCCTCTTGGAAGGATCTTGGCTTGACCTTGCGGTTGTGGTAGCGGCGCAACCCTTGCTGGTAGATGGCGGACCGGCTGAGTGCTAATAGCCGGCCTTCTTCTAGTAGGTCGACGCCGTCTTCTCTTGCTTCCTTGGCCTCCGCCTCCGTGTACATGGTGACCCGAGGCGAGTCGAACTCGATGTCGGTTGGGATGACAGCCTCGGCCCCATATACAAGGAAGAACGGAGTGAAGCCGGTTGACTTGTTGGGGGTAGTGCACAGACTCCAGAGGACAGCTGGCAGCTCATCGAGCTAGCAGCCGGCCGATCGCTCCAGTGGTACAACCAGTCGGGGCTTGATGCGGAGAGGATGAGTCCATTTGCTCGCTCGACCTGGCCGTTTGACTGCGGGTGGGCAACGGACGCTATGTCCAGTCGGATGCCCTGCGTCGCGCAGAAACGTGCCAGTGCTCCTTTGGCAAAGTTTGTGCCGTTGTCGGTGATGATGCTGTGCGGTACGCCGTACCGAGTAGTGATGTCGGTGATGAATGTTACGGCAGTCGGCCTGTTCAGCTTCTTAATTGGCTTTGCTTCGATCCACTTTGTGAACTTGTCCATGGCGACAAGCAGATGTGTCAAGCCGCCGCGGGCTGTCTTGAAAGGGCCCACCATGTCTAGTCCCCAGACGGCAAAGGGCCTGGTGAGGGGAATGGTCTTGAGTGCAGAAGCTGGCAGCTGTTGCTTGGAACTGAAAACTTGGCATCCTCTGCAGCTCTTGACTATCTCTTTGGCATCTTCCAAAGCAGTCGGCCAAAAGAAACCATGGCGGAAAGCCTTGGCCACAAGTGATCTTGTGACACCCAAGTTTTTATTTGGATTTTTCAAAAGATTTTATTTGACTTGAGGGGGGTGATTTAAATTTTTTCTTCAAAAGAACTCTCCCTTTCAAATATTTTTCTCATGACAAGAGTTTTATTTGGATTCACCCAAGACTTGCTTTTGGTCTTGGAGGTCCTTGCCTTTTTATTCGAACTCAAGACAAAATGCTTTTCACTTGAGAAAAATGGCTTTTGAAAATCTCCTTGAAAATGCACTATGGCTTTTGGAATAATCCTTTGCCACTTTCAACATTTCTTTCTTGCCATGGCCTTAGTGCAAATCCACTCTCCTAAACCTTCCCTCATCTTTGGATCATGTTTTGCATCAACTCCAGCAAGTTGTACCTCTCCATATAATTCTTTCCATTCAAAACATATTAAAACAAATTTCTGTCTTCTATTCTAGCCATTGGTGATTTACAAAGGAACTCCACTTTCTGTTTTGATTTTTGCACCCAAACCAACTCCCCTCCCTAGTCCTTTGAACCCTCAACCAAGATCCATGAAGATCCACTGGTCTTCAGTTCAAATTTTTCAAACTAAACTTGCTGCAAGTTTGGACAAGATTTGTCAAATTTGGTGAAATTCATACAAATCCTTTTCCAAAAATTCCAAGTAAAATCAGGCAGCCTCTGGGTGCATTGAGTGGTCACCTCACCAAGTCCCAACCCGAGGAAATTTTTTCTCATTGCCAAATCATTCTGTCGAACACCTGCAGTGCATTGTCAATGTCAAGTTCAGTTAAGTTCAGAGAACAGTTTCAGTGCACTGTCGTTTTCTTCAGAGCCCGACGTCGATCTCGCCAGTGCCGCTGTGTCGCCTTGCTCCCCGTCCCCTCCCCCTTGTTCCTCCACCGCACGAGCGTCTGGCACCTTGCGGACGTCGGCGACGAGCAGCAGAAGGTGCGCCGCCCCGTGACCGACGCCAGCGGCGGCTTTGCGGCCGCCAGAGAGAGGCGCGGCGCTGACGGCGCCACCCAGCGCCGCCCAAGCCACCGGAGCTCGCCGCGTGGCCTTCCACTCCCCCGAACGGGCTGCCACTCTCGTCGTGAACCGCAGGGTGCGGAGCGCGCTCTCTGCCGCTGTCGTGCCCGTGCGGCCACCTCACCGTGGACCGGCGCCGTTACGCCAAGACCAACCGAGATTAGCGGGGGAATGGCACCAGTAACTTCCACTGATGCTGCCTGGCCACTCAAACCTCCTGCCAATCCACTGCATCGCCGTAATCGCTCGCCGGAGATTCTCCGTTCACGGCCATCCCGTCGATCCGCCTATAAATAGAGGCCCCGAGCTTCAACTCGAGCACACACCATCCCTGCACTCCACCTAGAGCACGCCTAGCCACTGGAAGACCCCCGAGGAGGTCTCCTTCCTCGACTCCGGCCGCCGCGACCCGCCACGGGATCCAGCTCGATTCGCTCCCGTGCGTGCGCCTCTGCCTCCCTTCTCTTGCCAGTAGCTTCACTATGCATCCCTCCTTCTGACCCGCGCTTCAATTCGAAGTTTGCAGCCCTCCACCGGAGTTCTCCACCCTCACCCGAGCCGCCGTCCGCCGGAGAAAGTGTCGCTGTCGACGTGGTACTCCCCGTTGGTCGAGTCCACCACCCACCGACGCGGAAGAACACGCTGAAGCTCTTGGTACCCTCCGATCTCCCTGACTCGCCGTGGTTCGACGCCGGCGTCCACCGCAGTCTTCGGGCGCCGGCGAGGTTTTTAAACCTGACATGTGGGACCCCTTGTCAACCTCTCTTCTGTTTCTCTCGCGAACCGTTTTCTGTTGGCGCCTTCGGGCAAAATACGTTTTCTTTCTTTAGCTAGCGCATTTCTTTCCGAAAAGTTTTCTGGTTTCTCAGTTTAAACCCTGGAACTTTTCTGTTTCATTACAGATAAGTCCCTGGACAGAAACCTTTATTACTTTTTAATAAAAAGGGATTTTTGAGTGATTCTTTTTCTGACAGTCTTAAAATTTTGTCTAGTTTTTTATGAGATTTATTTGGAAATTTTTTGGAGAAGTTTCTGTACACGCTTTGGTTTTCACGTTAGTGCCCGTTTTCGTTATTGCCGTAGGTTCCGGAAGAGGTGACGGAGCCGCGAACTTCGCCGAGCTAGACTCTGACTTCTCCGAACCAGGCAAGCATGTTTGAATATTTGATATGATAGGTGTGTTGCATGTTTGCGTGAAAGTTTGTGCGTGGCATATGAGTATAGGTGAGCTCCCCGTTGCTTGCGAGGCAACCACCCGTATGTTCCATAGTTGCGATGATCTCTGGTGAGAGATGGCCTAATCATGTGGTGACATGAAGGGCAGCAAGGTGGTACTGTTGTAGCATACCAGCCTTGCGTCATCCGACGAATTCCGACGTTAACGTGGACGGAGTCACGTTATCGTTCCTTTCCCCTCCGTGCTGCCACATGTTTCATTTGCCAGGATGCGGTCTAGTAAGTTGGTAACCTCTTTCCGTGTACACACCAAACAGAGGGGCCGGGATGATGGTACCTTGGCCCAGGATTAAAGCCAGTCATCCGGTCAGGGGGCATGGGTGTTTCCGGTTGGGACCGAGAGGGGGGCACCCCCTTAGAGCGCGCGTATAGAAATTTGATCCCATGCTACGCGAGGTTGTAGCCTCCCCGTCTCAAGGTTTTTCTTGAACGTTGCTGAGGGTGATCCCTGACTCCGGAATGTTGAATTGGGTGTGTACTGGTTAGACGTGTTTCTTCCAAAACACCGTAAACGGAACTAGTCCCCGTGACTACTGAAATCCGTTGGCTGTGGTTAAGTACAAACTCTGCAGAGTCAAATCCTTCCAAGTCATCGTATCCATGATCAAGCAGTGTAATCAGTATGTCCATATCTATCCGCGTGGAAAGCTCCCAGTTTAAATTATTATTACTGTGGATGGACTAATCTTATATTTGTCTCGTACTTGTAATAATTTATAATCTCGAGCTACTGAATTATTGAGCTACAATATAAGCCCTTTATGCGACGTCGCGCAGACGTCCGACTGTGGCATGATTTTGTTTTCTTACTTTAAATATAAGCCCTTTATGTGATGTCGCTCAGACGTCCGACTGTGGCATGTTTTTGTTTCTTACTTTAAATATAAGCCCTTTATGTGATGTCGCTCAGACGTCCGACTGTGGCACGCATTGCCTTTATTTTCTGTTATAAGCCCTTTATGTGGTGTCGCCCCGACGCCCGACTGTGGCATTATCATTCTCGCAGTTTCCTCTCGAGGAGTCATTCAGACCCTCGTTTGGCACCAGCATTATTATTCTTGCAGTTTCCTCTCGAGGAGTCATTCAGACCCTCGTTTGGCACCAGCATTATTATTCTTGCAGTTTCCTCTCGAGGAGTCATTCAGACCCTCGTTTGGCACCAGTACTACTATTCTTGCAGTTTCCGCTCGAGGAGTCATTCAGACCCTCGCTTGGTACCCAGTATTTATTATCTCTTTGTCTGAACGCACTGGTTA
>NC_057814.1:412680563-412681444 GCF_018294505.1 Triticum aestivum | reverse complement strand
CCTTGGCCCAGGATTAAAGCCAGTCATCCGGTCAGGGGGCATGGGTGTTTCCGGTTGGGACCGAGAGGGGGGCACCCCCTTAGAGCGCGCGTATAGAAATTTGATCCCATGCTACGCGAGGTTGTAGCCTCCCCGTCTCAAGGTTTTTCTTGAACGTTGCCGAGGGTGATCCCTGGCTTCGGAATGTTGAATGGGTGTGTACTGGTTAGACGTGTTTCTTCCAAAACACCGTAAACGGAACTAGTCCACGTGACTACTGAAATCCGTTGGCTGTGGTTAAGTACAAACTCTGCAGAGTCAAATTCTTCCAGGTCATCGTATCCACGATCAAGTAGTGAAATCAGTATATCCATATCTATCCGCGTGGAAAGAAACTTGTCCCTGGTGAACAAGCTCAAGTGGTAAATCCAGTTTAATTATTATTCCTGTGGATGGACTAACTTTATATTTGTCTCGTACTTGTGATAATTTATGTTCCCGAACTATTGTATTATTGAGCTACAATATAAGCCCTTTATGTGACATCGCGCAGACGTCCGACTGTGGCGTGTTTTTGTTTCTTACTTTAAATATAAGCCCTTTATGTGATGTCGCTCAGACGTCCGACTGTGGCACGTACTGCTTTTATCTTCTGTTATGAGCCCTTTATGTGGTGTCGCCCCGACGCCCGACTGTGGCATTATTATTCTTGCAGTTTCCGCTCGAGGTGTCATTCAGACCCTCGTTTGCACCAGCATTATTATCCTTGCAGTTTCCGCTCAAGGAGTCATTCAGACCCTCGTTTGGCACCAGCATTATTATTCTTGCAGTTTCCTCTCGAGGAGTCATTCAGACCCTCGTTTGGCACCAGTACTACTATTCTTGCAGTTTCCTCTCGAGGA
>NC_057814.1:412670443-412680424 GCF_018294505.1 Triticum aestivum | reverse complement strand
CTCTCGAGGAGTCATTCAGACCCTCGTTTGGCACCAGCATTATTATTCTTGCAGTTTCCTCCCGAGGAGTCATTCAGACCCTCGTTTGGCACCAGCATTATTATTCTTGCAGTTTCCTCTCGAGGAGTCATTCAGACCCTCGTTTGGCACCAGTACTACTATTCTTGCAGTTTCCGCTCGAGGAGTCATTCAGACCCTCGCTTGGTACCCAGTATTTATTATCTCTTTGTCTGAACGCACTGGTTAATTTGTTCATACGCTTCATGTTTACATTTGTTATATCTTATGTCCGAACTGTCTTGCGAGTACTTTCATAGTACTCACCTGGCTTGTTGATTTGGCCAGATGTTGACGAAGGCGATTTCTTGGATGAAGAGTTTGATAGTGCGTCCGACTCCTAGAGGAGTCCCAGTCAGTCCTGTGCGATCCCGGATATTGGTCACTTGTATTGTTCACGCTTCCGCCACCCGCAATAAGTCTCCTCGAGCCTCATTCCGACGCTCGAAGAGCTGTAGCTTTCAGGAATCATATCACTCGCTTCACGGTGATATTTCCACCACCGTTATTATCGTGAGTTAGTAGTATGCCACCCTATCTGCCATCTTGTTTTATCGGCATGCATGTAATAAATTGTTGGGCAGTCTCCGCTCAACCTTGTATTATATTCAGTACTCCTGGTATTTTTCTTCTGTGACCAAGATATTGTCTACCAGTGAGAAGGAATTCTTCCTTACCGGTCCGTAAAAGGGATTGGTCTCTCAATAATTATTTTATTAAAAAACGGTCGTGACAAGCTTGGTATCAGAGCCAGGCTGACTGTAGGAAGCCACTAGGTGCGATCGCTAATCGGTTATTAGCGTCTTTTGTGCTTTTTCAGCATTTTGCAATTGTAGCTATTTTCTGTTGGTCATCATAAATTTATGACATGACTACTCAGAATTTTTGCCTACTTTTGTAGATGGCTGGCAGCAACTGTGAGAATCGAGTGTTCACGAATGTGCCCGAGGGGTTTGTCAAGCTCCTCGTCTCCATCACCAAGCTCGTGATCGGGCCAGCAGCTCGCCCGGAGTTCACACTCTATCAGCACAAGCTCAACGACGACGTGTCTATGCACCAAGCTGTGGTGCAATTCAAGGGAGGACGTTCTGCAGCTCGCCACTTCCGTTTTGTGGGAAGGGCCATGCCTACGGAGAGGCATGCCATGCAGATGGCTGCCCGTGAGGCGATATCTCGTCTTCGGGACATCCTTCCTACGATGAAGACTCGTCGCTACCGCTACCTCCCATGCCATGTGCCATACACCAGTCACTATGCATTCGCCTATCATCGGGGAGAGCGAGATGAAGCCATCGAGATGGTTGTGGAGTATCTCAAGGCTCTGGAGGAGTCTTTCGATAACCTCGTGGACGATCTTGTGGCTGCCCACATGGACTTAGTCCGGGGCGGTCCTGCCAGCAGGAAGGAGCTTCTCCACACGGCACCGCCTCTGACATTCGTCTCGTCTTCAGCCTCTTATGCACTGGCCGTTTTGGCCACTGCTCGCCGTCTGCCTACCACTGAGGAGTTCGACCAAGTCATCGCTCCTACTCCAGTCAGAGCCGCACCGCCTGCCGCACCCGCTCTACCACCTGTCGCTCCCGCATCGTCACCGCAGCACAGTGTTACGCGCTAGGAGCCAGCTAGAGAGGAGGTGGAGGTTGATTCTCCTGGACTGCTGAGTCTTGCCATCGGCAAGGGAAAGGAAATCTTCACCATCTCCGACTGAGAGCGCCGAGTAGCCGCGCGTTATGTCTGCTTGTATGATGTGTTTTCTCTGTACGCTAGTTTGTATTGGTGGGTTTGCTGCCTTCCGGAGTAGTACGCTAGCCTAAATAACAAGTCAGGAATGTATACGCGCATCCTGAGTGCTGTATCGTGTGTTTGCTTTTCGCGTGTAAGATATATGCTAAGCAGTTCTTCTCCGTGCAAAATCGTTTATGTTTTCTTGAAAAACCTTGAGGTCTTTTAAATTCTTGCCTTTGCAAGATTTTCCTTGTGCTACACAGTTTTTCTCATGGGTTTTGCAAAATGATACCCCCAGACTGGAAAAATGTCTCGCCCGTGGACTCGCTCCATGCCCAATCAGCCAGAAGAGGTTTACGGGACACAGACTAGCAACAATTTCACTCAGGGTCAGTCCAGTCAACAAGACAGCGAAGCAGCCCTGTCTCAAGTATGTCGTCTCTTCGAGCAAAGCCAGCAACAGCACCAAGAGATGATGAATCATGTCATCAATATGGGAAACCACCGTGAGCCCTATCAACCACATTCCAAGTTATCTGAGTTACAGAAGACTCGCCCCTCAACTTTTGCTCACACCGATAGGCCGCTGAAAGCCGATGATTGGCTTCGTGACATTGAAAGGAAACTGATTATTGCTCAGTGTTCAGATCATGAGAAGGTGCTTTATGCACCACACTACCTTATTGGAGCAGCTGCAGCATGGTGGGAAAACTTCCTACACATGCATCCCAGTGAACACAACATCACCTGGGAAGAGTTCAAGGAAGGCTTCCGTGGGGCACACATCCCCAGGAGCATCATAAAAATCAAGAAGAGAGAGTTTGATGACCTGAAGCAGAGAGGCATGTCAGTGACAGAATACAACGGTCAGTTTACCCAGCTGTCTCGCTATGCCTACGACGAGCACATGACAGAAAGCAAGAAGATGGAAAAATTCCTGGACGGCCTGGCACCAGCACTAAGATGCCAACTGATTGTACACACCTTTCCGGATTTTAAAACTCTGGTTGACAAGGCCATTACCTTGGAAAATGAGCGCCGTAGTTTGGAAGATATCCATAAGCGAAAGAGGGACAAGACGACTCTTGCTCGCAACAACCGAAGCAAGACTGAGGTTCCACGGACAGACGCAAGGAGATCCACGACTACTGATCCAAGGCCCGTCGGACAGTTTCATGCCAGGGACAAGGAGTACACATACCGTCCAGGGGTCACCTGCTATGCTTGTGGTCAAGAAGGGCACTATGCTAAGCAGTGCCCAAAGCCAAGGAACGCGGCCCCCAAGCCAAACAATGGTGGAAACAATCCAGCCCCCAAGCGCAACAATTTCAACCCCAACAACAACCACAGGAAGGGTCACCTGAACCATGTGACCAGGGAAGAAGCGCAGAATGCCCCAGACATCGTGCTCGGTACGTTCCCTGTCAACACAGTACCTGCCACGGTTTTGTTTGATTCTGGAGCTTCCCATTCGTTCATTTTGAAGAGTTTTGTTTTACAACATGGTTTTCCGATACTTCCCTTGGAAAAATCTATGATCATCAAGTCCCCCGGAAATAAGCAAGTCGCTCAGGGTTACTGCCAAGGAGTGGTCATTGAGTTCGAAGGACTACAATTCCAAGCAAATCTCATCGTGTTGGAGAGTAAAGGACTGGATGTCATTTTAGGGATGGACTGGTTGACCACCAACAAAGGATTCATCGACTGTTTCAATCGAACAGTGATTCTCACTCACCATCACGGCAAGACAATAAGGGTTTCCGCTCAAGAAAGGCCACGATCACAGCAACCAAAACTGAACAAAATGGACATTGCAGAACTGAGAAAAGTTCCAGTGGTATGCGAGTTTCCTGATGTGTTCCCTGAAGAACTACCAGGCATGCCACCAGACCGAGAGATAGAATTCAGCATTGAACTAGCACCTGGGACCGCTCCCATCTATAAGAAGCCGTATAGAATGGCACCCTCAGAATTGGTGGAGTTGAAGAAGCAGATAAAGGAATTATTGGACAAAGGATTTATTCGAGCCAACTCCTCACCTTGGGGTTCGCCAGTATTGTTCGCCAAGAAAAAGGATGGGACACTGAGACTGTGTATAGACTATCGAGCCCTCAATATGGTCTCCATCAAAAACAAATATCCGATGCCACGGATAAATGATTTGTTTGACCAGCTCGCACAAGCCAAGGTGTTCTCAAAGATTGATTTGAGATCGGGATATCACCAATTGAAAGTACGGACAGAAGATATCCCCAAGACAGCATTCACTTCCAGATACGGATTATATGAGTTCACAGTGATGCCTTTTGGTCTAACAAACGCCCCCGCATATTTCGTCCACCTCATGAACAAGGTGTTCATGAAATTCATGGACAAATTTGTGGTGGTATTCATTGACGATATTCTGGTTTACTCAAGGACACCAGAAGAGCATGCTGAGCACCTCAGAATTGTTTTGGGAGAATTGAGGAAACATCAGTTGTACGCCAAATTTAGCAAGTGCGAATTTTGGCTAAGACAAGTTGGTTTCTTAGGCCATATATTGAACCAAGAAGGCGTGGCCGTAGACCCAGAAAAAGTCAAGGCCATACTTGACTGGAAGCCACCCGCCAACGTTACTGATGTGCGGAGTTTCCTAGGAATGGCCGGATATTACAGAAGATTTATTGAAGGATTCTCCACTGTGGCAAAACCTATAACACAGTTGCTCAAGAAGGACAAGAAATTTGTATGGACGGAAGCATGCGAGAAAAGCTTCCAAGAACTCAAGAAGAAGCTGACAACTGCACCGGTCTTAACTGTGCCAGACATACACAAGAGTTTTGAAGTTTATTGTGACGCGTCCCGAAAAGGTCTCGGATGTGTACTAATGCAGGATGGCAAAGTTGTCGCATATGCCTCCAGGCAGCTGCGAAAACATGAGGAAAATTACCCAACACATGAGTTGGAGCTAGCAGCAGTTATACATGCACTCAAGGAGTGGAGGCACTTTCTGTTGGGAAATCGCTGTGAAATATATACGGACCATAAGAGCCTCAAATATATTTTCACACAGCCAGAGCTAAATTTACGCCAACGACGCTGGTTGGAACTGGTCAAGGACTATGATGTCGGTATTCACTACCATCCAGGGAAAGCAAATGTAGTGGCCGATGCCCTTAGTCGAAACCCCAGCCCGGACAATGACGGTTCGCAAAACTTGAGGCCTGAGTTTCAGCAAGAGTTCGCTAGGCTCAACATGATGTTAGTCTCTGAGGGCACCGTATCAAATCTGGAGATACAACCCACCCTGGTGGAACAAATTAAGAAGGCTCAACAGGGACATCCCAGCATCGAAGGTATAAAGAAGAAAATGGACCTTGGTAAGACTTCAGAGTTCGTCACAGACAGTGAAGGAACATTATGGTACGGAGACAGACTTTGCGTACCTAACATTGAAGGACTCAAGCAACAAATCTTAACCGAAAGCCACACCACTCCATACTCGATCCATCCTGGAGGAACCAAAATGTACAAGGACATTCAGGAAAGATTTTGGTGGCACGGTATGAAAAGAGATATAGCCACATTCATTGCTTGTTGCGATTCATGTCAGCGCATCAAGGCCGAGCATCAAAAGCCAGCAGGGCTACTCCAGCCAAACAGGATACCGGAGTGGAAATGGGATGAAATAGGAATGGACTTCATTGTCGGATTAACCCGATCACAACGCGGAAATGACGCCATATGGGTCATCACAGACCGACTAACCAAGGTTGCTCATTTCATCCCCGTGAAGACTACCTACTCCACACAAAGACTGGCCAAACTTTATCTCTCCAGTATAGTTTGCTTGCATGGAGTCCCAAAGACCATAATATCAGACCGAGGCACACAATTCCTCTCCAAATTTTGGGATCACCTACAACAAGCTCTGGGCACGCAACTAGCTTTCAGTACAGCATACCACCCTCAGACTGATGGACAAATGGAACGTGTAAACCAAATCCTAGAAGATATGCTAAGAGCCTGTGTGCTCACCTATGGATCCAGCTGGGAAGAGAGTTTGCCGTATGCCGAATTTGCTTACAACAACAGTTACCAAGCCAGCTTGCAAATGGCACCCTTTGAAGCATTGTACGGACGAAGGTGTCGTACCCCACTGAATTGGTCAGAAACAGGTGACAGCCGTATCTTCGGCCCAGACATGCTTAAAGAGGCCGAGGAGAAAGTTAAACAGATCAGGGACAGACTCAAGACAGCACAGAGCCGACAAAAGAGCTACTATGATCAGAAGCATCGTGAGGTCAGCTTTGAACCCGGTGATTCCGTATACCTCCGAGTATCTCCTATGAGGGGTCTGCAACGGTTCAAATTAAGGGGAAGCTAGCCCCAAGATTTATTGGACCATTTTGTGTAAAGGCACGAAGAGGCACGGTAGCCTACCAACTAGACCTACCCAAGGAGCTGTCAGACGTCCATGACGTATTCCACGTATCACAGTTGAGGAAATGTGTGAGTAACCCGGAGAAGCATGTACCTCATGAGAACATAGATATGCAACCAGACCTCACCTACAGAGAGAGGCCAGTAAAGATTTTGGAAGAGTTTGAAAGGAGGACCCGTCAGAGAACGATAAAAATTTTCAGGGTTCAGTGGAGCAACCACACTGAGGATGAAGCCACATGGGAAAGGGAAGATTTCCTCCGGGCAGAATATCCATATTTATTTGAGGATCAGCAGAAATCTCGAGGACGAGATTTTTCCTAAGGGGGTAGGTGTTGTGACACCCAAGTTTTTATTTGGATTTTTCAAAAGATTTTATTTGACTTGAGGGAGGTGATTTAAATTTTTTCTTCAAAAGAACTCTCCCTTTCAAATATTTTTCTCATGACAAGAGTTTTATTTGATTTCACCCAATACTTGCTTTTGGTCTTGGAGGTCCTTGCCTTTTTATTTGAACTCAAGACAAAATGCTTTTCACTTGAGAAAAATGGCTTTTGAAAATCTCCTTGAAAATGCACTATGGCTTTTGGAATAATCCTTTGCCACTTTCAACATTTCTTTCTTGCCATGGCCTTAGTGCAAATCCACTCTCCTAAACCTTCCCTCATCTTTGGATCATGTTTTGCATCAACTCCAGCAAGTTGTACCTCTCCATATAATTCTTTCCATTCAAAACATATTCAAACAAATTTCTGTCTTCTATTCTAGCCATTGGTGATTTACAAAGGAACTCCACTTTTTGTTTTGATTTTTGCACCCAAACCAACTCCCCTCCCTAGTCCTTTGAACCCTCAACCAAGATCCATGAAGATCCACTAGTCTTCAGTTCAAATTTTTCAAACTACACTTGCTGCAAGTTTGGACCAGATTTGTCAAATTTGGTGAAATTCATACAAATACTTTTCCAAAAATTCCAAGTAAAATCAGGCAGCCTCTGGGTGCATTGAGTGGTCACCTCACCAAGTCCCAGCCCCAGGAAAAAATTTCTCATTGCCAAATCATTCTGTCGAACACCTGCAGTGCATTGTCAATGTCAAGTTCAGTTAAGTTCACAGAACAGTTTCAGTGCACTGTCGTTTTCTTCAGAGCCCGACGTCGATCTCGCCAGTGCCGCTGTGTCTCCTTGCTCCCCGTCCCCTCCCCCTTGTTCCTCCACCGCACGAGCGTCTGGCACCTTGCGGACGTCGGCGACGAGCAGCAGAAGGTGCGCCGCCCCGTGACCGACGCCAGCGGCGGCTTTGCGGCCGCCAGAGAGAGGCGCGGCGCTGACGGCGCCACCCAGCGCCGCCCAAGCCGCCGGAGCTCGCCGCGTGGCCTTCCACTCCCCCGAACGCGCTGCCACTCTCGTCGTGAACCGCAGGGCGCGGAGCGTGCTCTCTGTCGCCGTCGTGCCCGTGCGGCCACCTCACCGTGGACCGGCGCCGTTACGCCAAGACCAACCGAGATTAGCGGGGGAATGGCACCAGTAACTTCCACTGATGCTGCCTGACCACTCAAACCTCCTGCCAATCCACTGCATCACCGTAATCGCTCGCCGGAGATTCTCTGTTCACGGCCACCCCGTCGATCCGCCTATAAATAGAGGCCCCGAGCTTCAACTCGAGCACACACCATCCCTGCACTCCACCTAGAGCACGCCTAGCCACTGGAAGAGCCCCGAGGAGGTCTCCTTCCTCGACTCCGGCCGCCGCGACCCGCCACAGGATCCAGCTCGATTCGCTCCCGTGCGTGCGCCTCTGCCTCCCTTCTCTTGCCAGTAGCTTCACTATGCATCCCTCCTTCTGACCCGCGCTTCAATTTGAAGTTTGCAGCCCTCCACCGGAGTTCTCCACCCTCACCCGAGCCGCCGTCCGCCGGAGAAAGTGTCGCCGTCGACGTGGTGCTCCCCGTTGGTCGAGTCCACCACCCACCGACGCGGAAGAACACGCTGAAGCTCTTGGTACCCTCCGATCTCCCTGACTCGCCGTGGTTCGACGCCGGCGTCCACCGCAGTCTTCGGGCGCCGGCGAGGTTTTTAAACCTGACATGTGGGACCCCCTGTCAGCCTCTCTTCTGTTTCTCTCGCGAACCGTTTTCTGTTGGCGCCTTCGGGCAAAATACGTTTTCTTTCTTTAGCTAGCGCATTTCTTTCCGAAACGTTTTCTGGTTTCTTAGTTTAAACCCTGGAACTTTTCTGTTTCATTACAGATAAGTCCCTAGACAGAAACCTTTATAACTTTTTAATAAAAAGGGATTTTTGAGTGATTCTTTTTCTGACAGTCTTAAAATTTTGTCTAGTTTTTTATGAGATTTATTTGGAAATTTTTTGGAGAAGTTTCTGTACACGCTTTGGTTTTCACGTTAGTGCCCGTTTTCGTTATTGCCGTAGGTTCCGGAAGAGGTGACGGAGCCGCGAACTTCGCCGAGCTAGACTCCGACTTCTCCGAACCAGGCAAGCATGTTTGAACATTTGATATGATAGGTGTTTTGCATGTTTGCGTGAAAGTTTGTGCGTGGCATATGAGTATAGGTGAGCTCACCGTTGCTTGCGAGGCAACCACCCGTATGTTCCATAGTTGCGATGATCTCTGGTGAGAGATGGCCTAATCATGTGGTGACATGAAGGGCAGCAAGGTGGTACTGTTGTAGCATACCAGCCTTGCGTCATCCGACGAATTCCGACGTTAACATGGACGGAGTCACGTTATCGTTCCTTTCCCCTCCGTGCTGCCACATGTTTCATTTGCCAGGATGCGGTCTAGTAAGTTGGTAACCTCTTTCCGTGTACACACCAAACAGAGGGGCCGGGATGATGGTACCTTGGCCCAGGATTAAAGCCAGTCATCCGGTCAGGGGGCATGGGTGTTTCCGGTTGGGACCGAGAGGGGGGCACCCCCTTAGAGCGCGCGTATAGAAATTTGATCCCATGCTACGCGAGGTTGTAGCCTCCCCGTCTCAAGGTTTTTCTTGAACGTTGCTGAGGGTGATCCCTGGCTCCGGAATGTTGAATTGGGTGTGTACTGGTTAGACGTGTTTCTTCCAAAACACCGTAAACGGAACTAGTCCCCGTGACTACTGAAATCCGTTGGCTGTGGCTAAGTACAAACTCTGCAGAGTCAAATCCTTCCAAGTCATCGTATCCATGATCAAGCAGTGTAATCAGTATGTCCATATCTATCCGCGTGGAAAGCTTGTCCCCGGTGAATAAGCTCAAGTGGTAAACCCAGTTTAAATTATTATTACTGTGGATGGACTAATCTTATATTTGTCTCGTACTTGTAATAATTTATAATCTCGAGCTACTGAATTATTGAGCTACAATATAAGCCCTTTATGCGACGTCGCGCAGACGTTCGACTATGGCATGATTTTGTTTTCTTACTTTAAATATAAGCCCTTTATGTGATGTCGCTCAGACGTCCGACTGTGGCATGTTTTTGTTTCTTACTTTAAATATAAGCCCTTTATGTGATGCCGCTCAGACGTCCGACTGTGGCACGCATTGCCTTTATTTTCTGTTATAAGCCCTTTATGTGGTGTCGCCCCGACGCCCGACTGTGGCATTATCATTCTCGCAGTTTCCTCTCGAGGAGTCATTCAGACCCTCGTTTGGCACCAGCATTATTATTCTTGCAGTTTCCCCTCGAGGAGTCATTCAGACCCTCGTTTGGCACCAGCATTATTATTCTTGCAGTTTCCTCTCGAGGAGTCATTCAGACCCTCGTTTGGCACCAG
>NC_057814.1:412669552-412670433 GCF_018294505.1 Triticum aestivum | reverse complement strand
CCTTGGCCCAGGATTAAAGCCAGTCATCCGGTCAGGGGGCATGGGTGTTTCCGGTTGGGACCGAGAGGGGGGCACCCCCTTAGAGCGCGCGTATAGAAATTTGATCCCATGCTACGCGAGGTTGTAGCCTCCCCGTCTCAAGGTTTTTCTTGAACGTTGCCGAGGGTGATCCCTGGCTTCGGAATGTTGAATGGGTGTGTACTGGTTAGACGTGTTTCTTCCAAAACACCGTAAACGGAACTAGTCCACGTGACTACTGAAATCCGTTGGCTGTGGTTAAGTACAAACTCTGCAGAGTCAAATTCTTCCAGGTCATCGTATCCACGATCAAGTAGTGAAATCAGTATATCCATATCTATCCGCGTGGAAAGAAACTTGTCCCTGGTGAACAAGCTCAAGTGGTAAATCCAGTTTAATTATTATTCCTGTGGATGGACTAACTTTATATTTGTCTCGTACTTGTGATAATTTATGTTCCCGAACTATTGTATTATTGAGCTACAATATAAGCCCTTTATGTGACATCGCGCAGACGTCCGACTGTGGCGTGTTTTTGTTTCTTACTTTAAATATAAGCCCTTTATGTGATGTCGCTCAGACGTCCGACTGTGGCACGTACTGCTTTTATCTTCTGTTATGAGCCCTTTATGTGGTGTCGCCCCGACGCCCGACTGTGGCATTATTATTCTTGCAGTTTCCGCTCGAGGTGTCATTCAGACCCTCGTTTGCACCAGCATTATTATCCTTGCAGTTTCCGCTCAAGGAGTCATTCAGACCCTCGTTTGGCACCAGCATTATTATTCTTGCAGTTTCCTCTCGAGGAGTCATTCAGACCCTCGTTTGGCACCAGTACTACTATTCTTGCAGTTTCCTCTCGAGGA
>NC_057814.1:412645086-412669542 GCF_018294505.1 Triticum aestivum | reverse complement strand
CGAGGAGTCATTCAGACCCTCGTTTGGCACCAGCATTATTATTCTTGCAGTTTCCTCTCGAGGAGTCATTCAGACCCTCATTTGGCACCAGTACTACTATTCTTGCAGTTTCCGCTCGAGGAGTCATTCAGACCCTCGCTTGGTACCCAGTATTTATTATCTCTATGTCTGAACGCACTAGTTAATTTGTTCATACGCTTCATGTTTACATTTGTTATATCTTATGTCCGAACTGTCTTGCGAGTACTTTCATAGTACTCACCTGGCTTGTTGATTTGGCCAGATGTTGACGAAGGCGATCTCTTGGATGAAGAGTTTGATAGTGCGTCCGACGCCTAGAGGAGTCCCAGTCAGTCCTGTGCGATCCCGGATATTGGTCACTTGTATTGTTCACGCTTCCGCCACCCGCAATAAGTCTCCTCGAGCCTCATTCCGACGCTCGAAGAGCTGTAGCTTTCAGGAATCATATCACTCGCTTCGCGGTGATATTTCCACCACCGTTATTATCGTGAGTTAGTAGTATGCCACCCTATCTGCCGTCTTGTTTTATCGGCATGCATGTAATAAATTGTTGGGCAGTCTCCGCTCAACCTTGTATTATATTAAGTACTCCTGGTATTTTTCTTCTGTGACCAAGATATTGTCTACCAGTGAGAAGGAATTCTTCCTTACTGGTCCGTAAAAGGGATTGGTCTCTCAACAATTATTTTATTGAAAAACCGGTCGTGACAGATCTTGAGGCTGCATGGTGGCCGCATTCGCCTTGATGGATATCCTTGAGGATTGCCACTCCTTTTTCTGGCTCGACACAACGCTGGAAGACTCCAGTGACGCTGCGCTTGACAAGCTGTCTGTTGATTATTCCATATGCTCCGGCTCGTCGTTGCACTAGTCTTGCTGAGATCTCATCAGCCGGCAGCTCTCTGCTGACTAGGAATCTGAGTATGGGTTGGGCCCAAGATGGAGCTGTGACTTCTTCTTCTGTTAGTGTAGCCACCATGACTCGGGTGGGTGGGTCGGGTGGCGCGAAATTGGAGTCGGCCACCGCTTCTTGTGTTGCTGCAGGCCCCGGGCCGACTGCCGCAGTCCCCGGGCCGGGTTCTGAAGTCCCCGGGCCGGGTGCGACTACGGCAGTCGGTGGGGCCGTTGTCGAAGTCCCCGTGCCGCCTGCGGGGTTCCTCCAGTCGGATCCGACTGCATCGGGGATAGGCGGTACGAAGATAGAGTCCGACTCTGGAGACGGCTTGATGGACGGCTTGAGGAGGCGCTGGAGGGAGACGCCGGTCGGTATAGCCTGTCGGGTGGAGCCGATCCGTGCCAGGGCATCTGCTTGGTCGTTGTCGGCCCTTGGGACGTGAAGGAACTCGCACCCTTCGAAGTACCCACTGATCTGCTGGACAAGGAATCGATAGCTCGCCATGTTCGCGTCCTTGGCGTCCCAGTCGCCAGACGACTGCTGGACCACCAAGTCTGAGTCGCCGTAACATAGGATCCGGCGTATGCCAAGCTCTTTGGCTAGCCGGAGCCCATGTACGAGCGCCTCGTACTCGACCACGTTGTTGGAGGCGGCGAAGTGGATTTGCAGCGTGTATCTGAGTTTGTCGCCTTTGGGAGAGGTGAGGATGATGCCGGCTCCCAAGACGGTGCGCATCTTGGACCCGTCGAAGTGCATCCGCCAATGGGTAGAGTCGGGAGCCGGTAGTAGGTACTGGGTCTCGGCCCAGTCGACGAGGAAGTCGGTCAATGCTTGGGACTTGATGGCGGTGCGGGGCTGGTAGAAGATTGTGTATGGTGCCAATGCAATGGCCCATTCGGCCACCCGGCCGGATGCGTCCCGGCTGCCTATGATCTCGGCAAGCGGGGCGGTGCACACAACCGTGATGGGATGCTCTTGGAAGTAGGGCTTCAGCTTCTTGGCGGCGAAGTACACCCCATAGCACATCTTCTGGTAGTGCGGTTAGTTTTGCTTTGAACTGGATAGTACTTCGCTTAGATAATACACCGGCCTCTGGACTAGCTGGGCTCGGCCTTCTTCCGAGCGCTGGACCACGACAACTGTACTGACCACTCGGCTGGTTGCGGCAATGTAGAGGAGCATGGGCTCCTTCTCAGTCGGTGCCGCCAGGACAGGCGGAGTGGTCAGCATCTTCTTCAGCTCATGGAAGGCTTGGTCGGCTTGGTCATTCCACTCAAAGTGAGTGGACTTCTTCATGAGTCGGTACAGGGGGAGAGCCTTCTCTCCTAGCCGGCTGATAAAGCGGTTTAGGGAGGCCAAGCACCCGGTGAACTTCTGCACATCTCGCAATTTGGTGGGAATCTCCATCCTCTCGATGGCCTTGATCTTCACACGGTTGCACTCGATGCCGCGTTCGGAGACCAGAAAGCCTAGCAGCTGGCTGGCTGGTACTCCGAACATGCATTTCTCGGGGTTGAGCTTGATTTGGAATCGGCGCAAGTTGGCGAATGTTTCTTTGAGGTCTTCCAGCAGGGTGGCGCGCTTCTCTGTCTTCACCACAATGTCGTCTACATAGACGTGGGCATTTCTGCCGAGTTGCTTGAGGAGGCATTTCTGCATGCAACGCTGAAAAGTGGCACCAGCATTCCTTAAGCCGAATGTCATAGTCAGGTAACAGAAAGGTCCCAATGGTGTGATGAAGGCAGTCTTCAGGCGGTCTGCTGGGTCCAACTTGATCTGATGGTACCCTGAATAGGCATCCAAATAACTCAACAGCTCGCATCCGGCTGTGGAGTCTATTACTTGGTCAATCCGTGGCAAAGTAAACGGATCCTTTGGGCAGGCCTTGTTGAGGCTGGTGTAGTCTATACACATGCGCCACTTGTTGTTCTTCTTCAATACCAGAGCTGGGTTGGCAAGCCACTCCGGAAAAAATACTTCCATAATAAAGCCGGTGGCGAGGAGCCGGGCTATCTCTTCTCCTACGATTCTTCGCTTCTCTTCCGACAGTCGGCGAAGGGGCTGCTTGACCGGCTTCGCGTCGGCTCGGACGTGCAATTTGTGCTCGGCGAAATCCTTTGGGACACCCGGCATGTCCTTTGGGGACCATGCAAAAATGTCTCGATTCTCATGGAGGAAGTCGACGAGCTCGCCTTCCTATTTACTGTCCAGGTTTGCCCCAATGATAGCAAACCTTTTCGGATTCTCTGGGTCCAAAGGTGTCTTCTTCGTCTCCTTGGCCGGCTGGAAGGAGCCTTGCGCATCACAGTCTTTGGGATTGGGGGACAGGGCCGGCTGCTTGCCGGCCATGGCCACAACCCGCTCCAGCATCTTCTTCTCTTCCGCCACTACGAGGGACTCGGCCAGCCGGCTGCTGGCCATGGCGCACTCGATGGACTTCTTGTAGTCGCCGGCTACGGTGATGATCCCCTTCGAGCTCGGCATCTTCATCTTCAGGTAGGCGTAGTGGGGCACAGCCATGAATTGGCCAGAGCAGGTCGGCCAAGAAAAGCATGGTAGGGGCTCTCCAGATCCACTACCTCAAACCAGATCGCTTCTCGGCGAAAATGATCCTTGTCTCCGAAGAGAACATCCATCTTGATCTTGCCAATCGGGGAACAAGACAAGCCGGGGACAATGCCATGGAACACGGTCCGGCTTGGCATAAGCTGCTTTGCCTTGATGTTCAGCTTCTCCATGGTATCGTGGTACAGTATATTGATACTGCTTCCGCCATCTATCAGGACGTGGGAGAATCGGGCAGCTCGCCTCTCCGTCGCGAGGGTGACATCCAAGACCAGTGCATAGGAGCCAGGGGATGGCATCACCTCTGGGTGGTCGGCCTGGCTCCAGTTGATGGGCTTCTCGGACCAGTGCATGAACTTGGGGGCGCTAGAGGCGACCGCGTTGACCTCTTGATGCTGACGGTGCCGACTGCGCTTGTCGTCGGCTTGGCTTGTGAAGACGACATAGGTGGCGTGCTCTTCAGGGAACTCATCTTGAATGGCTCCGACTGCTGGCCGAGCCGCCGGCTGCTGGGGGGCTGGAGGCGGCGGGCCGGGAGGCGGAGGCGGCACCAACCCTTCGCCCTTGGAGATTCGCGTGAGCCAGTGGCATTTTCGGGTCGTGTGGTTGGACGGCTTCGCGCCGTTGTGGAACTTGCAGGGGGCGTCGAGAGTCTGCTCGTAAGGGAAAGCCGGCTGCCAAGCCGGCCTGCCACCCTTATTCTTGGGAGCGGGCCGCTCTTCGGGCTGCTCATCTTCAACTGTGGCCACCTGCCGACTGGTGGAAGGCGGCATGGGGGCCTTGCGCTTGTGATCATTCTGGTAGGGGTGCCGATTGGAGTCGCCAGCCGGCGTCTTTGGAGCCGGAGCGAGCACCTTCCCAGAGGCGTCCACTCGGAGCTCGGTCTTCATCGAGGAGTCGGCCGTGGCGTACTTGTCCGTGATGATCAGCAGTTCGTCGAGGGTAGCCGGCTCGTCGCAGAGGAGTCGGTGCTTGAGGAGGGTGCCCTCTCGGCACCCGGCGGTGAAGTACTCGATGGCCTGAACCTCGTGCACCCCCTCGCAGGAGTTGCGGAGCTCGGCCCACCGCGTGAGGTAGTCGCGGGTCGACTCATTGGGCCCTTGGACGCATAGGGAGAGCTGGAGAGGCTTGGGAGGCCGCTTGTACGTGCTGGTGAAGTTGCGGACGAAGACTTCCGTCAAGTCCAGCCAGCTGTTGATGCAGTAGGGCTTGAGGCTGTTGAGCCAGGTGCGCGTCGTGCCTTGCAGCATGAGGGGGACGTACTTCACGGCCACGCGCCGATTGCCGTTGGCTATGCTGACAGCAGTGGAGTAGTCGATGAGCCAATCTTCCGGCTTCACAGAGCCGTTGTACTTGGGCGTGTCTCTGGGGAGCGAGAACCCTTTGGGGAACGGCTCGTCGCGGATGTGGGGGCCAAAGCATGGCGGGCCGACATCGTCTTCTTCTTCTAGCACCAGGGATCGAGCAAGGCGGTCGATCCGGTGGCGGGCGTCGTTCTCGCCGACTCCTTCTCGGCGGCCTAGTCGGTCACCAAGAGTCGAGTGCGTGACGGGCGGTGGGGTGAGACGTCTCTCCCTTCGAGGCGGGGGAGGAGGCGGATTTCCTTGGCGCTCCACCGCTCGAGGGCGGCCTTCCGCGTCGCGCTCGATGGTTATACGAGTCCAGCTTCGGCTAGCAGCCGGCTCCTTGTCTTTCCTCTGGCGGGCGCCGCTTGCAGTCGGCGAGCGGGACGTCGCGGCGTGCTCCCGGCGCAGGGGATGACTATCGGCGCGGGCGCCGGCTTCGTGCCGTTCTGCAGCCGCGTCGATCAGCTGCTGGATTCGCCTTGTCATGTAGAGGAGCTCGTCGGCTCCCAGCCCATTTAGCTCTTCAGCAGCCACCTGGGCGGCTCGTAGATTCTCGAGCGGGGTGGCGTAGACGGGGCGATCTGCCCCCAGCATGCTAGCGATAGCCGCGCCGCGCTTCTGGACGAAGCCGACTCGGCTCGGCCCGCTAGGCGGCGGCGTACCGAAGGCGGCGCGGTCGACTTCGCACTGGTTGGCCTCGGTGAGGCGTCTCATGGAGGCTATCTTCTGGCCTTCCGCGACGAGGGCGAGGCGGCGTGCCTCCAGTGTCTCGGCGTCGGCGTCGGCCGGGATGGGGACGGATAGGTCGTGCATCGCTGCTTGCAGGGCGTCGTGGGCGTTCTCGCCCGAGTTGGCGACGTGGCTGATGACCAACACTTCGGTGACAGCGCTGCTTCCACTGTCAGCTTGAGGGAGAGGATCGTCGAAGACCACCACGTCGGAGGGGTAGGCGTCGAGCGATGCCGTGTCGGAGTCGACGAGCATCGGGTCGGTGGGGCCGACCGACTCCAAGTCTGCAGCAGGCTCGCTGGAGACGTGAAGCTGGTCGAGGAGGCTAACGAGGCGGCTCTCGGGGTAGTCCATGGCCGCGTCGGATGCGGGCTCGTCGGAGATGCGAGTCTCGTCGAGCAGATCGGTGAGGCAGCTCGCCGCGCAGGCGTCGTCGACGCCTTGCAGCGCGTCGAGGCAAACGCCATCGGGTGCAGCAGGCTGGCTGCGCTCGCGGGGGAGGAAGAGGGTTCCCGTCCAGAACAGGTCTCCAGACGACGGTGCACCTGGCCCCACGGTGGGCGCCAAATGTCGGGTGGTAGGTGCGACATATGCCAACGGGTGGCTTATCATGGTGGGTGCCAGTAAGACGTCGCTGGTGCCTGGAAACGGGATGAGGCGAAGACATGCGCGCCGGCGAATCTTACCCAGGTTCGGGGCTCTCCGTGGAGATAACACCCCTAGTCCTGCTCTGCGGGGTCTCCGCATGATCACTAGATCAGAACGAGTAGCTACAAATGCTCCTTGAGCTGTGGGGTTCAAGGGAGAAGAAGAGCAAGGCTAGCTCTTGCTTCCCTCTCTATATGGTGTGTGTGTAACTCTAAGAAGCCAACCCTTTGCATGGGTGCCCCGGGGGGTTTATATAGGCCTACCCCCCGGGGGTACAATTGTAATCCGGCTGGGCGCGGGTCCCAGTAGTCAGTGTCTGTGCTCGCCGGCTTCTCCGCCGGCCGTTGGGGCCCGCCGACTGGTGGGTCCCGCCGGCTGCCGGCCTCTTGGTCGACAGGCCGGCCCCACTGCCTAGGGGTCTTGTCGGCAGCTGCTTACTGTTGCTTCGCCCCTGATCACGAGGGCTTGGTCGAGGTAAGCGTGGCTACAGTGTGCCGCCTCGAGGGCTCTCATTGTAGCCTTACCTCGTCTTGTCTCCTTAATGTGGCACATGCTTCGAGGGAGGGGTAGCCGGCTTCTGGGGGCCGGCTACGCCCTAGGCCAACTGGGGGAGGCCGGGCCGCCTTCGCGCCTCTCTCTGGCTAAAGGGGCCCGCCGCCCGTGGGCCATACTGGCGCTCGTCGTGGATGACGTTGAGGCCAGCATGGCTACAGTGCCGGGCCGGACGGGAGATGGCTGACCCGTACGGCATCCTGTGGCCATGCCTGCCTCGGGCTTGGGGGTAGTGGGCCGCACTGTGGCCACACCCCATCTTGTCGCCGTTATGTGGGTGTAGTTCTGGTGGGTACGGTCTTGGCCGACTTTGTGGAGTCGGCGTGCTTCATGGCTGGCTCTTGGAAGTCGGTCCTCTTGGCGCCGGCTTCCTGGAGTCGGCCATCTCGCAACCATCTCGGGAGAGGTTACCGGGGCCGGGTCGCCCTTGGAGAGCCGGCCCCTGCGGTAGTCGGCCAGGGGAAGTCGGCCCAATGCTTCGAACGCTGGAAGGCTCAATCGGCCTGATAATTTTTGAAGTACCATGGGTAGTCGGTTAGGCTACCCGTGGCCATTTACTCCGACACTGGTAAATATATATTGCCGGTTTATGAACAAAACCAAGCCAGGTTAATAAACACCGGATATCACATTACCTTATCCTGGCGACTTATAGTAAAAAACCAGGCTGGGTTAATGAACACCGGTTAATGTCATATATGACTCATAAGGCGTTATCATCCTTATTGGTTTTCAACCATGTATGACTATTTCACAAGAGAAAAATCAAAAAGATGTTCAAATCAAATCAACAGAAAAAAATCCAAGGCTTTCATAGGCCGCCAAGCCAAAATATCTTCTTCAATGAAACTAGCATTAGCCACTGGAAGGTTCGCGCTTTCCGTGAGCCGGCCCTCACATTACCCAATCGACATTTTAACCCTGATAAGTTCAGTTCTTATTTAAAGATAGACTTATCAGGAGTACGTGGGGTCAGAGTAGCATCGCGCATCACAGGCCGATTTATCCAAGTTTCAAGGAAGGCGACTTTATCAGCCTGAGCTTCTCCTTGCTATCCGTAAGCCGTGCCCTCACATGACAGACCGGCGTTTTAACTTTAACAAGTTCAGGGTCATGTTGAGAAGATTGACTGTTAAGAGTTCGTCGGGTCAATCAGGATTACCTAATAGAGAAGCATCTGGCATACAGGCAGGATAACCCAGGGTTTTAGGTGAATAAACCTGGCTTCCAAGCCTGGCTTTTAATCCTATCACAAGGGTTATAGCAACTCTTGTTATTTAGAACAAAAAGAGCCCCCAAGCAATTTTTCCTGAGCTATGCTCAATGGGTACCTATGTTTGAGTGGTGCTTTTGCAACAGACTCTCTTTGGTCCCTTTAACCTGAGTCGCAAGCCCCCAAGTGTTTTTTTGTGGCCCATAATCCGGGTCAAAGGGTAATCATAACTTTGCTCTATAAAGCAGAAGCCCCCAAGTAACCAAACTCTCATTAAGAAAAAACGACAGAGGCCTCACTTTAGCAGGGATGCCAGTTTATTATATTGATCATAATATATACACTGTCAAAATATGTACATCATAAGATCCTGTGGCTCAGGTGTAATAAGGCCGAAGATGAGCAATATTCCACGGCCGGTGGGTCTCCTCCTCCGATTTACATGAGTCTTTGTGCTCTCAAACATCAATAAGGTAGTATGACCCGTTTTCCAGATTCTTGCTGACCACAAAAGGTCCTTCCCAAGGCAGGGATAACTTGTGCATATTAGTTTGATCTTGGATAAGCCGGAGCACTAGATCGCCTTCTTGAAAAGTTCTGGTTTTAACCCAGCGGCTGTGATAATGGCACAGGTCTTGCTGATAAATCGCCGAACGAGCCGCTGCAATGTCATGCTTCTCATCCAACAAGTCCAGTGCTTCCTAACGTGCTTGTTCATTGTCCGCTTCAACATAAGCCGCCACCCGAGGTGAATCATGACGGATGTCACTAGGGAGAACTGCCTCTGCTCTGTAAACCATGAAGAAAGGCGTATAACCCGTAGACCTGTTGGGGTGGTATTAATGCTCCATAACACGGAAGGTAACTCCTCCACCCAACAACCCGGCGTCCTTTGCAAAGGAACCATAAGCCCGGGCTTGATGCCTTTCAAGATCTCTTGATTGGCTCTCTCAGCTTGACCATTAGATTGGGGGTGAGCCACTGACGACACGTCAAGCCGGATATGCTCACGTTGACAAAATTCTTTCATAGCACCCTTGGAGAGATTAGTGCCATTGTCTGTTATAATGCTATGTGGAAAGCCAAAGCGGAAAATCACCTTCTTGATGAATTGAACCGCCGTTGTTGCATCACACTTACTGACTGGCTCTGCCTCTACCCACTTGGTGAACTTATCAACCGCCACGAGAAGGTGGGTCTTCTTATCTTTGGACCTCTTAAAAGGCCCAACCATATCAAGCCCCCAAGTTGCAAATGACCAAGTGATTGGAATCATCCTCAACTCCTGAGCCGGAACATGAGCTCGACGTGAAAACTTCTGACAATCGTCACATTTTCTGACCAAGTCCTCAGCATCAGCATGAGCCGTCAGCCAATAGAAACCGTGGCAAAAAGCCTTGGCTACTAGAGATTTTGAACCGGCGTGATGACCACAATCTCCTTCGTGGATCTCACGTAGAATCTCACAACCTTCCTCAGGAGAGACGCAACGCTGAAACGCCCCTGTGACACTACAATGATGTAACTCCCCATTGACAATAGTCATTGACTTGGACCGCCGGGTTATCTTCATGGCCAAAGTTTCATCCTTAGGTAACTCGCCCCGGGTCATATATGCCAAATATGGGACTGTCCAATCAGGGATAACATGAAGAGCCGCCACCAATTGTGCCTCCGGATCAGGAATGGCCAAATCCTCCTCCGTAGGTAACTTGACCGACGGGTTATGCAAAACGTCAAGAAAAACATTGGGCGGCACTGGTTTACGTTGAGAACCCAACCGACTTAAAGTGTCTGCCGCTTCATTTTTGCGCTGATCGACATGCTCCACTTGATAACCTTTAAAGTGACCAGCAATAACATCCACCTCTCGCCGATAAGCCGCCATGAGTGGATCCTTGGAATCCCAAGTACCAGAGACTTGTTGAGCCACCAAGTCTAAGTCACCAAAACACCTTACCCGGCTTAAGTTCCTCTCCTTAGCCATCCGAAGACCGTGGAGCAAGGCCTCATATTCAGCTGCATTGTTAGTGCAAGGGAACATTAAACGGAGAAAATAACAAAATTTATCACCTCGAGGGGAAGCAAGCACAACTCCAGCCCCCGAGCCCTCCAATTGCCTGGACCCATCAAAGTGAATAGTCCAATATGTGTTATCCGGCTTTTCCTCCGGCGCCTGCAACTCTGTCCAGTCATTGATGAAATCCACAAGTGCTTGGGACTTGATAGCCGTACGAGGCATACACTTTAACCCGTGAGGTCCGAGCTCAATGGCCCACTTAGCAACCCGGCCAGTTGCTTCCGGTTTTGGATTATATCTCCCAAAGGAGCAGAACTGACCACAGTGATGGGATGACCTTGGAAATATTGCTTAAGTTTTCGGCTTGCCATAAACACTCCATACACAAACTTCTGCCAATGTGGGTATCTCTGCTTGGACTCAATAAGCACCTCGCTGATATAGTAACCCGGCCATTGAACCGGATATTCCTTGCCTGCCTCCTTTCGTTCCACCACAATAGCCACGCTAACAGCCCGGGCATTGGCAGCCACATATAACAGCAATGGCTCTTTATCAATAGGGGCAGCCAGAACAGGTGGCTCGCCTAACTGCTTCTTCAAGTCCTCCAATGTTGCGTTAGCGGCATCACTCCAGACAAAATTGTCTGTCTTTTTCATCATTTGATACAGAGGGATAGCCTTCTCTCCCAACCGGCTTATGAACCGGCTCAGCGCCGCTATACGCCCCGCCAGACGTTGAACATCGTTGACACACGCCGGTTTAGCCAGAGACGTAATGGCTTTGATCTTCTCCGGATTAGCTTCAATGCCCCTGTTGGACACTGGAAAGCCCAAGAGCTTGCCTGCCGGTACACCAAAGACACACTTGGCCGGATTAAGCATCATCTTATAAACCCAGGGACTATCAAAGGTTTCCTTTAAATCGTCTATCAACGTCCCCTCCTTCCTGGACTTCACCATAATATCATCCACATAAGCATGAACATTGCGCCCAATCTGATTATGAAGATAATTCTGCACACATCATTGATAAGTCGCCTGGGCACTCTTGAGCCCTAAAGGCATAGACACATAGCAGAAGGCTCCAAAGGGAGTTATAAAAGCTGTCTTCTCCTGGTCCTTAACTGCAATCTTGATATGATAATAACCAGAATAAGCATCCAAAAAACTCAAACGCTCACAACCCGCCGTAGCATCAATAATCTAATCAATACGAGGGAGAGCAAAAGGATCAGCCGAAAAAACCTTGTTTAAATCCGTGTAGTCCACACACATGCGCCAAGTGCCATTCATCTTAAGCACCAGCACCGGGTTAGCCAACCACTCAGGGTGAAACACTTCAACGATAAACCCAGCCGCCAAGATCCGGGCTACCTCCTCACCAATGGCTTTACGCCTTTCTTCATTGAAGCGACGAAGAAAATGCTTAACCGGTTTAAACTTAGGATCAATATTGAGAGTGTGCTCAGCGAGTTCCCTCGGTACACCTGGCATGTTAGAAGGTTTCCATGCAAAGATGTCCCGGTTCTCACGGATGAACTCGATGAGCGCGCTTTCCTATTTCGGATCTAGATTAGCGCGGATGCTGAACTGCTTGGATGAATCGCTAGGAACGAAATCAACTAGCTTAGTCTCATCAGCCGATTTAAACTTCAAGGCCGGATCATGCTCCATAGTTGGCTTTTTCAAAGAAGTCATATCCGCCGGATCAACATTGTCCTTATAAAACTTTAACTCCTTTGTTGCGCAAACCGACTCGGCATAAGCTGCATCGCCTTCTTCACACTCCAAAGCTATCTTCCGGCTCCCATGTAATTTAATGGTCCCCTTATGACCCGACATCTTGAGCTGCAGATAAACATAACAGTGCCTAGCCATGAACTTAGCATAAGCCGGCCGTCCAAATAGAGCATGATAAGGGCTCTTGATTTTCACCACTTCAAAGGTCAAGGTCTCCGATCTAGAGTCATGCTCATCTCCAAAAGAAACTTCCAAAGCTATCTTACCAACTGGGTATGCCGACTTACCAGGCACCACGCCATGGAAAACAGTGTTCGACGGTTTAAGATTTTTATCTGTCAACCCCATGCGACGGAAGGTCTCATAATAGAGAATATTGATGATGCTCCCTCCATCCATGAGCACCTTGGTGAACTTATACCCTCCAACCTGTGGTGCCACCACCAATGCCAGGTGACCCGGATTATCAACCCTGGGCGGGTGATCCTCCCGACTCCATACGATGGGCTGCTCAGACCAGCATAAATAATGGGGAACTGCCGGTTCAACGGAGTTCACTGCCCTCTTACGAAGCTTCTGGTCTCAATTGCATAAGCTAGTGGTGAAGACATGATACTGTCCACTATTCAACTGCTTCGGGTTGCTCTGATAACCCGACTATTGCTGCTGTTGATTCCCCTGATTATTCTGTTGATTGTAACCACCTTGGTTGCCATGACTGCCATTATTTCCTTGGAACCCTAAGCTAGAGCCACCTCAGCCGTAACCGGCCCATGGAAACCGGATCCTGGACCGCCACCCGGTCCATGACTGTCTTGGAAAGACTCGAATTTTTGAACTCCTTCATAATGTAACAATCTTTCCAGAGGTGCCCAGACGGCCTCTCCCGCGTCCCGTGTTTCGGGCAGGGCTGATTTAACAGTTGCTCAAGATTGATGCCTGACCCTCCAGTCTGCGGGGGCTGTTTACCCTTACGACGCTGACCATTGTTCTGTGCATTGGTATTAGCCACAAAGTCCAAGCTATTATCAGCCTTGCGCTTACCGTTGCCTCCCTGATTCACCGGATTATGCTGCTATCCTCTGGTGCTGCTGCTCTTCTTTCCCTTTCCCGGCTTTTCATCATCAGACTTGGGGTCCTTGGTACCATCAGAGTCAGCATACTTGACTAAAGCCGCCATGAGGGCCCCATGTCATTGCAATGACGTTTGAGCCGTCCCAACTTCTGCTTTAGGGGTGTGAACTGACAATTGTTCTCCAGCATCAACACTGCTGAATCGGCATTGATGCGATCTGACGAGTGCAGGATTATTGAGACCCGGCGCACCCAATGGGTTGTTGACTCACCTTCCTCCTGGACACAGGAGGAAAAATCCACAATTGACATAGGCTGCTTGCATGTATCCTTGAAATTCTGGATAAACCGGGCTTTTAACTTGGCCCATGACCCAATGGAGTTGGCAGGGAGCCCCTTAAACCAAGTATGGGCCGTCCCTTCCAATGTTAGGGGGAAATATTTAGCACATGCCGCATCTCTAACATCTAGCAACTCCATGGCCATCTCATAACTCTCGATCCATGCCTCAGGGGGTAAATCGGCTGTATAGTTAGGCACCTTGCGGGGACCCTTGAAATCCTTGGGCAGACGCTCATTACGTAGAGCCGGCACTAAACACGGCACGCCCAAATTCCTGAAGGTTACACCTGGCTCCACCGAAGTTGTCGGACGAACCAGAGTAGGTTGACGGGCCGCATACTGCGCCTCAACTCGGTCTCTTGACGGGCTCTACCTTGATCCACCACGTTCTGAGCATCAGCACCACTGCCCGCCGGGTTGTGCCCATGCGGCGGGTTGCGGTTCCGCGCACTGCTCGACACAGCCGGTTCATCCATATGCCTGTTGTAACTCCGGCTTGGGCGACGGGTGGAATGAATCCTGTCACGACTATAGGAATAAGCCTGCTGCTGAACCAAAGCCGTTTGAAGGAGCTCTCTAGCCCTCCGTGTTTCAACCGCCGTCAAAGACTCACCCTCAACTGGAAGAGCTACCAATCGTGACGCCGCGGCGATCATGTTATCCAAAGGGTTAGAGTAATGACCCGGCGGCGTTGGCACGTGCTACGGCGGGTTATTGTTCTGACGAGGCGGGTTCATCGTGCGCGGCCGAACCGGCGCATCCGGCCCAGGTGCTTCAACCCGATTCACCACTGGCTGGTTACTGGTTCCTGCTCCTGGCGTGTTAAAGAGATTCCTTCCCTCATAAACCGGGGGCAGACGTGTCTGATGCCTCCTCCTCATGACATCGTTTGATGCGTTCTGATCTAACATGAGTCGGTAAGACTCCGACTGAATCCGCTGCGCCTGAGCATCCAAAGCGGTCCGCTCCTCGGCCATCCTTACGTTTTCCGCATTTAGCTCCTCCTTGGCCTGTGCTATCTCATCACGTAATTTTGCGACCGCCGCATTATGCTGATCCTGATCTGTCGGGTTAACCACCGTTGTTACCAGCGCTGTTAATTTATCCACTAGGTCAGTTAAGACCTGAGCCGACGGGTGCACAGGGCCTCCTGCCCCGGCTGCCGTCACCGCTGCTGACCCGGAGATTAATGCCGCTGCAGTCGAAGAGTGCTGCACTGGTTGTGTACCGGCCATGAAGATTGCAACCTGGTTTAACGGTTCGAGGGGGTCTGGAATACTGTCGCCATCAGAACAGCCCCCAAGCCGGCCATCTTGTAGTTGGTACAGTGACTCGGTCTCACCAGTGGATGACTCGCCATCTGAATAGACAACCGTCTCACCGTTAGATACCGACTCTGATTCCGCACCATTGATGAATCCCACGAAGGCACGCTTCATTGCGGGCTGAACTCGGGCGGGTCTTGCACGCTAAGCCGTCTCGATGATGTCGGTGCAGATGTCCGGCTCAGGGCCCGGTTCGCCGATCTTGCCAATGAAGACGTGAATTCCGCCGAAGGGGACCCGATACCCGTACTCAATTGAGCCGGCCTCGGGGCCACAGCCTGCATCGTCGATGTAGAGCTTGCCGCGATGACTCTTGGTCATCCGACCCATGGTGTATCCCTTGAGCCCTTCGAAGTTGCCCTCTAAGAACTTGAAACCATCGTGCGATAGCCCGACGGTGGGCGCCAACTGTCATGGAATTGTCACGGCAGATGTCCTAGTGTGAGGACTTAGTCGTGGAGCCATCGCAACGAAGTTAGCTTAAAGGGGTTAAACAGGACAAAGGACACGAGGAGTTTATATTGGTTTGGCCCATGCGGTGAAGGTAAAGGCCTAATCCAGTTTGAGGTGGTATTGATAGGGTTTCGATGACCAGGGAGCGAATACGCTAAGCCTGGCTCTCGATCTGTTGTTTCTTGTCCCTAAACCGCCGTCGGGTCGTCCCTTTATATACACAGGTTGACGCACGGCCGGTTTACAGAATCCTTGTCGGCTCATAAATGTGTCCGGCTCGGTATCTGTTCTTTCCTATCTTACAATACAAGTTATACACCTATGGCGGTTTAAATTTATGGGCCCTAATCCGCCTTTGGGCTTTGGGCCTTCTTACTAAGTCTCCTCCATAAAGCGCCATCTTCCATGTCTTCATGGGCTTCAATATGGGCAGATTACTATGAGCATAACCCGACCCCTCCTGGGCGGTTTATACTCAATAGTTATATCCCCAACAAGTCGGGAACTACTTATGGTACTAAATGTTGTATACGGCACACTGTTTATACATGTCGTTTGTGTTAGGTATTACAACGTCACATACGATTTCCGCACCAAACCGTGTGAGAAGACAATGTATGTTAGACACGGTTGCCGTTACATTACCGCATGTGATGTACTACCCTATCCATATAATTGAGTTACAGTGAGATACCATGTAAACAGCCGCTCTGCGGATATCCGTAAAAAAATAGCCGCTCTACATATAGAGATGGCGGCGGCGGCCTAGGCAGCAGCTACCGGAGAAGAGGTCAATCCTCGGTCGATGGGCGGTGGCGGCGTCATAGGAGGTCAATCCTCGGTCTGCGGCGGGAGATAGGAGGAGCTCAACCATCGAGGTTGGCGGCGGCGTGATTCGATCACATCCATCGCGGTCGATGCCGGGATAGTGGAGGTTGAAGTTCAGGCGGCAACCGCACTAAGCTTTGCTCCTCGACCCTGCTGTCTCGGCGTGCCGCCACATCGCGCTTGTTTGTCTGTTGGGTGGAGGTCGCCGCGCGGCTAATTAATTAAGGTATTCTTCTCGTGAGTGGCTTAATTAAGGTATTCATTTCCTAAGGGTAGTGTTGTACTAGTACTTTGCGTGTAAATTGACTGGCCATTAATTTTTGTCATTGCACGTCTGGATAACAACATGGAGCACCCTCAGTAATTATTAAAATAAGACCTTGTGATTTATGCACGCATCTTTGGGCAGCAGTTAATCCGTGTATTAATGTTGTTGTTTTGTTTTTAATTACCATTCGTGTGCTGCAGATGGGACGATCTCGATGGATGAAGAATCGGAAAACTGCAGATTTTATCAGTGGCGTGACAGAGTTCATGAATTTGGCTGAAAGTACAAAGAGGAGAATTGGTGATGCGGATTACATCTTGTGTCCATGTACTGATTGTGCCAATACAGAGTCACATGAAGTTGCAGATGTCCAGATGCACTTAGTCTCTAGGGGATTCATGGATGGATATATACGTTGGAACAGACACGGTGAAGAGGAGGTCATGGATGAAGATACCCAGGGCAGCGAGATGCCAAACCCCGATCAGTGTCACATGGATGTTGAATCTAACATCCGGGCAGAGGCGTCAAGCTACCAATGGAACACTAGAAAGCCGAAACGCCCACTGGAAAACCAAGACGTTGACGCAAATGACGACGATCTTGATATGCCAGATTTTGCTGCTATGGTTGCAGATTTCGAGGGCCCAAAAAGGATATCATTGGGTACAAGGATCTGCCAACCATTGATGCGGACTCTAAGAAAGAATTGTATCCAGGTTGCAAAAAGAAATATTCCAGGTTGAGTGCCACCCTGGCGCTTCTCAGATTTAAAGCAGCAAACGGTCTATCAAACAAGGGCTTCACAGAGATGTTAGGTATTTTCAAAGAAATTCTTCCAGAAGATAATGTGCTCCCTAGAAGCACAAATGAACCGAAGAAAATTGTTTGCCCATTGGAACTTGAAGTACAGAAGATACATGCTTGTGTGAATGATTGTATATTGTACCGTGGTGAGTACAAAGATTTACGTGCATGTCCCACATGCAAGCATGCACAATACAAGCGCAGGAGAGCAAAGGACAAGTACAAATTGGACGACAAGATCAAGACAGGAATCCCGTTCAAGGTTGTTCGGTACTTGCCTTTAATTCCAAGGTTGAGGCGTTTGTTTGCAAACCCTGGAGAGGCAAAGAGGTTGCAGTGGCATCATGACAAGCGAATTGCAGATAGGTTTATGAGGCAGCCGAAAGATGGGGCTCAGTGGGAATTAATCGACAAAAAGTTTGAAAATTTTGCCAAGGATCCTACAAGTATAAGGCTCGGGAGTGTACTGATGGGATGAATCCTTTTGGCGATATGAGCACCAATCACAGCACATGGGTGCTTCTGTGCATATATATAACCTAGCTCCTAGGTTGTGTATGAAGAAAAAATACATTATGATGTCAATGATTATCCAAGGCCCGAAACAACCTGGAAATGACATCGACATTTACTTTCAGCTACTGGTAGAATAACTGCTGACAGTGTGGATAGATGCGCCTGCTGTAAAATGTTATGATGCTTACAGAAAGGAGATTTTCGATCTACATGTGATGCTGGTGCTCACCATTCAAGATATGCCGGCATTAGGCAACACATCGGGGCAGAAAACAAAGGGAGATGTAGGGTGTGTCACATGCATGGATAGGACAGCTGGCAGAAGACTTCCCAACTCGCGCAAAACAGTGTATTTGCGTCATCGTAGGTTCTTGCGAAAAAATCACCCATGCCGAAAGATGAAAGCTGAATTTGATGGTACGACGGAGGCAGGTGCGGGCCCAAGACCCTATGACGGGGAGGTGATCCACAACATGGCTAAAAAATTAATGTTGTGCTTGGCAAGAACCACCCTTTGACGGTGAAACAAACACCCAAGGGTCAAGTATTTAAGAAGAAATCAGTGTTCTGGAAATTACCTTACCGGGAGATTCTACGTGTACGCACTGCATTGATGCCATGCACGTAGAGAAGAATTTATGTGAAAGCATCCTTGGTACTCTGCTCAAGATTAAAGATAAAAGAAAGGATGGTGACGGTTCACGGCTTGATATGCTTGCTATTCAATCAAAACGCAAGAGTGAAGCAGAAGATAATGACAAATTCATCAAAGCTCGCCAGAGTTACAATTTCAGTACAAAAGAAGCAACACAGTTCTTCACCTATTTGTTGTCAGTTAAGACACCCTCTTCCTACTGCGCAAACATCAGAAGTCTCGTGGATGTGAGCTCAGGTAAAATGAAGTTGGGACACATGAAGTCACATGATTGCCACGTAATGTTGACACAAATCCTCCCGGTGGCCATCAGGAATTTGATGGACAAAGATATAGGAAACACACTCATTGACCTCTTTGATTTCTTCAACCAACTATGACCGAAAGTTGTAAATCCTGAAGAGTTGGATCATATGCAAGATGATATTGCAAGAATATTGTCCAACCTAGTGATGTTTTTCCCACTGTCATTCTTTGATGTCATGTTCCATCTCACTGTGCACCTTTTCGACAAGATAAAGTATTGTGGTCCTGTGTTTCTTCGCAACATGTATCCCTTCGAGCGGTTCATGGGAATACTGAAGCGCTTTTGTCAGAACCGAAACCATCTAGAGGCAAGCATCCTACAAGGTTATACCGCGGAGGAGGTGGTTGAGTTTTGCACCGAATACATGAAACAAAGACCTATAGGTTTGCCCCTCTCTCGCCATGAGGGAAGGCTCAAAGGTAAGCCGGTCCTTGCTGGCACACAAATGGCCGCACCCGAAGAATTGGGAGAGAAAGCCCATTTGACGGTACTGCTTAACAGCCCAGTTCTCATCGCTTATGCCGAAGAACACTTGGCGGAGATACGCCAAAGCTTCTTACCAATGGTGCCTTCATCAGTGTGGAGATGAAGGAGCACACTAAGAACTAAGCTGAATGGCTGAAGAATCGTTTGGCACAAGGATCCATCGATGACATTGCTACGTGGTTGGCACAAAAGCCATAGCCTATGGTGTTGACGTACCAAGCATATGACATAAATGGATACATGTTCTACACTGAGGAACATGATCAGAAGACCTCGTATCAGAACAGCTCTGTTTGAATAGAATGCATGACTGTAAATGAAGTTGATAAAAGGGTATACTATGGAACCATCAAAGAGATTTGGGAGCTTGACTATGTGAAAGTTAAGGTGGCATTATTCAGGTGCGCATGGATCCCTCTTGGTTAGGTAAGGATTGATGAGTACAGGAAGACCTGTGTTAACAGGACAACGATGGCATATCACGCAGACCCATTCATTCTTGTCTGCGATGCTACCCAGATTTTCTTTGTGGAAGACCCCTTGCATAAGAACTGCCATTTAGCGATGCATGGGAAGAGAAGGGTGCTGGGTGTCGACGATGTTGCCGATGAGGACGAGTACGATGAATTTGATGAGTTGCCGGCCAAGGGATCACACACCCGTGTAACAGAGCAGCGTAAAATCATCAAAACCCCCAAGTTCATTCGGGGTCAACTTAATGATCCCAGCTCCCCCATGTACATGGGAATTAAGGCCTAATACTAGTCTTTATGCCTACCCTGCAACTTAATTCGTTCAATTTAGAACTGTCGTGTGTACTGAATTTGTGAGCTATGCCCAGTTTTCTGTTGATGTAGGAACCGTTAATATGTTGACCTTGATATGCTGTCAGCTCAGCAATGAATATGAACTGTTTTTTGTTATTATTATTATTATCATTATCATTATCATTATATCATAGAGGTAGCACACTCAATTGATCTCACTACAGTATGTGTGAACAAAAATATGCAATCTGGTTTGCGAATAACACACGGTTCGTTGATGAAAGCCATGTGCCGACCAAACCTCGCCATCCCGCCCACGATCTGAGTCGTGCTTTCTGATTGGCCAGAACCCAAACCCCACGGATTGTACGTCTGCACTATTGGATGCTCCCAGATCAAACGGCGATCCTCATCCCTTTCGACGGCACATGCAGTTCTGGTTGTAATTTTATTTTTATGCACAAGATGCATGTTAATCTCAAAAATTGTCTTAAATATAGCTAACGATACCTAAAATGCGTCAGAAAATCAAACCCGTGGTATAATGGTGATTGTGTACCGTGGAAATTTTTACGAGGCCAAACGATGAAGTCACCGTCCACAGGAGTTTGAATTGACACGTCTCCTTTTGGAAAACCATGATCCTTTATGTGAGATGCTCCGGTTTGGAAGGAACGGTCATCAAAACTTGTGCCAAACTTTACCATTTTTTTCCACGGGGTCGTGACAGCACACACATCAATTTTGATGATGTCCGAACTCCATCTGAATTTCCTGTAATTAAAATACCAACTAGGCCTACGCAAGTGGCCGCACCTCGCGGCCGAAATGTTTGAAGCTTCTCCCCGCTTCTCGAACAAAAGGATGAAAACTCACAAAGCGACGCACAAATGATCTGTACACCTTCTTTGCTAGGCTGATAGTAAGGGGGTATCATAGCTAGTCTCATGCATGCCAACTAGGCAATTTTGATGAGCTGTCATAGAATTAATTAAATGAAGAAAGAGAGGGTTAAGTATCATATCATGAAACCGTATCATAATAAATGCTATGCTACTATGTGTCATGCATGACAATATAAATAAAGTACTACATATGATACTAGCTACTATATGATGCTATACATTAGAGCAAGTACAATAGAGTGACATAAGACTAGCCACAATGGGTAGTAACATAGAATGTTACTAGTCTATGTTACTACCTCTATAGTGGGGAGTAACATATGTGTAGTAACCTGCAGCACTTCATTTATTAGGCTATAGACTCATCTTGCCTTGAGATATGTGATGTTACTCATACTACTAGTAACTAGCTATGTTACCACTTTCCTCTATTTCTTCATCTATTGCTTGCCACATCATCTATTTTATCTAGATACGTGTGATGTTACTACCTATGTTACTCCCACTGTGGGTAGTCTAAGCAGGCTATAAGGAATAGAATAATATATATGTGCTTTAGTTGGAGGAAAGAGGAGAGGAGAGAGAAGAGAAGCGGGCTCTTAGTTAGTAGAGCCAGCTGCAACACGAGACCCAAGACACTTTGTGACGATGTAAGGTGGGCCAACTATTGATAAACTAGTACGTATTTAAAACTTATTATTGTACATGCCCGCTAAGAGGTTGGCTGTATATGACATGGCAACTTCTTAGCCGACCCTTGACTGTATTATTAACCATGCTCTTAGTGAGGTAGCTAGTATTTCATAGACTAGCTTACTCCCTCCTTTCCGGTTTAGGCCGGTTGTAATGGTAGTATCATAAGCGGTATCATGCATGCCAACTAGACTTTCTGGATGATGTGGCACACAATTAAATGAGGAAAGAGAGGATGTGGTATCATATCATGATACCGTGTCATATTAAATGTTGTACTACTTTGTGTGATGCATGACAATTAATAAGGCAACCTAAGATACTAACTTATGATACTATGCATTACAGAAGTAGTATCATACACTAGTATATATCATATGCATGATACTAGTGTATGATACTCCGCATTACAACCAGCCTTATAGGGCTCAATTCAAAAATCTCACCAACCAAGGTAGATGGTGAGTGGTGGAATACTTTTTGTAGTTTGCAAAAACACCCAAATAATGCTTTTTGTTTTCCTCAAAAAATTATGTTCCAATGTATTAATTGCAACATGCATGCATAAAGTACATGCATTGGTCAACTTTCTCTTAATACTTGCATGCAATGATTTAATGCACCGTGGAATCTGAACATGTGATGGGGAACAACCAAATTGAGCCTTATAAAATGGAAAAACTAAAATTCTGAGATAAGCCTATAAACCGGAAAGGAGGGAGTATATATGCATGATACTAGTATATGATCGGCAATACCTCCGTAATGCGCGCATGCATAGTATCATAAGTTAGTATCTTAGGTTGCCTTATTAATTGCCATGCATGACACAAAGTAGTACAACATTTAATGTGATATGATATCATGATATGATACCACGCCCTCTCTTCCCTCATTTAACTGTGTGCCACATCATCCAAAAAGTCTAGTTGGCATGTATCATACTGCTTGATATTCCCATATTATGACCAGCCTTATTAGGGTGGCCATAGTGGGGGTATCATAGCCGGTATCATGCACTCGGGAATAGAAAATATGATGATGTGGCAAAGATGCAGAAACATAGGTAGATACCGTAACATATATATAATAAATGCTATACTAGTTTGTATCATGCATGGCCATAAATACGGTCATCTATGATATATACTACTCTATGATACTATGTATGCACTATGAAGGTACGTACGTAGTATCATATGTATGATATGTAGCGATCCGACCTGAGATGGTCAAATCTCTGTGTATAAGTGTCATCCCTGGATCGGTAATGCTGACACACACAGTACTTGAAGAATTTATAACAAAGTTCAATCACACTCTTATTACATCTAATGTCTCAAAAGAGAACTTATTACATTAATATGGCTGAAGGCCATCTAAATATGATAACAGCGGAAGCTTCAAAGGTAAATGAGTCCATCAACTGCAACTGCATAGCTGAGTGCATGACAACGACCTAGCGCACCTTACTCTTCGTCTGAAAACTCTGCAACATAATACTTTGCAGCCTGTGTAGGTCAGCACATGGAATATGCTGGCAAAATAACACTATAGAGCAATGAACATGAAATAGCTATAACTATATGCATATTTGGCTGGTGGAGGCTCTATGTTTAACATTTGCAGAAAGCTAGTTTTCCCTACAACAAAGGAATATATTTTATTTTACTACAAAGTTGGTTGATAAACATTGAGAATGGTAACCTCATCTCAATCCCAAAATAATAATTCATAGCCCAACAAATTAATTAGATTAAAGTGATTAGATCCACATGATAATCCAAGAAACTAGATACTCAACATGTTCATAACCGGGGACACGGCCAACCATGATTAGTTTGTACACTCTGCAGAGGTTTGCGCACCTTTCCTCACAAGACTCGATCTCCTCCGTTTGATTTCTCGCACTACATGATGTTTGAGAAACGGATGACCGAGACACAGTCTTTCCGAAGAGGTCCCCTTAACCGATAGATAGGCCGGTACACCTACAATCCCCTACATCTGCTAGCCCATCATGGAAAGGTTTCCCACAACTTACTCAACTATGCCAGAGCCCATAATGGCTTGTGGCTGCACAAGGAAGTTTCTAGCATGAATAATCTTATGATCCCTTTATGCCTGGGTGGCAAACCATAGGAAAAATCACACGGATACCCCGGGATCTCCTTTGGACAGCACTGAATTACCCCAGGTGCCCACAAACCAATCCACCCAGATGTATGTTAAAGTAGCCACCTTAAATAAACCCTTAGTTCATAATAATACTCACAACTATCATGAATCACTCAAACCAAACCACATCTACGAGCATAGCATAGCAAGGTATAATAGGCGTAACGTAGTAACTCCTGGGGTTTGAATGAAAGGGCAATAGGTACTACCTCAACAATTACTTCCCAATACCCACATGTTAAACAGATCCTACTCATGCAATGTATGAGGATTGGGACTAATGCATAAAAACTGGGTAATAAAAGGGGTATGATCAAAGTGTTACTTGCCTTGCTGACAATCTGAAAACCCTAGTGACTCGTAGTAGCACGCTTCGCACTTCGGAAACTCTATCGTAAATAAACAATAACACACATAAGCACTCAAGCAATATATGCAAGGGTAAAACTCAAGAGAAAAGATCCAAACTGAAAGTACAAGAGAAGAGCTTTGATTTGCAAAAAGAATCATTTGAATCAGAGCTACGAAACTCAAACTACGATCAAAAGAAGTTCAAATTCAAATCTGCTTGCAACCAAATTTTATATTGTCAAAATCATGTTCAAGTTGGTTAACTGGAAAGAGGGGAACAAGACGAAGATTTTGGCGTTGGTTTCACTTGATTTGGATAAACGAGCAAAAAGTTGCGAGGGTTTAAGGATCAGTGGCTAATCTGCGATAAAAATAATCACGGATAGGTCCCTGGCCGAAAAAATAATAAAAAGAAAAACCTATCGAACGAACGTTCGCTATGAAACCCTAACGAACGAAAACCTTCGCTACCATGGATTAACGGACGAACGTCCGCAAATTAAAACCGATCGAAAAACCGAAAGAAAAACCCTAAAAAACTAAACCGGGGAAAAACAAAAAAACCAAAAAACCTATCTAGGTTTTATACCTAGAAACCGGCGGGGTCGGCGGCGGATTCCAGCGGACGGCGTGGTGGCGGCTCCAGCGTCGGTGGTGTGGGGTCGGGCGGGGCTGCGGGGCGGCGGGCGGCGGCGTCGCAGAAGGGGAGGCGGTGGGCGGCAGCGCGGGCTGCGGCGGCGGTGTGAGGCTGCGAGGCAGGGCGGCGGTGC